>NW_023270374.1:12757924-12788655 GCF_011800145.1 Mirounga leonina | reverse complement strand
CCCCCCCAAAAAAAAGAGAGAAAAGGAAACGAAAAGACAAAGAAACGACAAAGAAACAAAAAATTCTATAAGCCTGATTCCAAAGAATAAGAACAAGAAAAAGACAAAGAAAATAAGGTAAAGTCTTGTCCTATTTCCACCAGAACTGCAGGTGATGCTTTGAAGTGCTCTATGATTAGTAGACTTCGTGCATGTGGGGTGCTGCCTGTGCTGGTCTTCTGGGGGAGAGGCCCACTGTACCAGTTCAGAGTCAGACCTGCCCCAGTAAATATGCACCTACTAGGCACGGGGTGAGGGGGTGGTTAGTGTAAGTGGCTCCAGCCTCCACGGGGAGCTGCTGTGTTGCTCTCTGAAATCCTACCGTGTTGGTGGAGAGGGGAAAATGGTGCCACTTCACCTTCTCATCCCTCGCATGGGGATCTCATACCCTGCACTGTACAAGAAGCCCTTACAGAATAGGGAGGGCTTCAGTGGGCCTGGCACCACAGCTCTTCTGGGTTTTATCTTTGGTGTGTTGCTGGGAGTCAAAATTCCAAATCTTAAAGGACCCTGCCTCATGTGGACCTGCTCCCTTCCTCTGGAGTAGAGCCTCACAGTGCTGTGTCTGGTGTCCTTTGTTCCAGAAAAACAGTCCTTTGCCTACACAGTGCACAGAATCTATAGTATGTCACAGCAAAAAGCATGACCAAGATATCCACTCTCTGTACCTGCCTCTGTCCCCATAAAAGGCCACTTGTTGGCACCTGTAGGGTCTTTTGTCCTTAGAGAGGCAATATGCCCTCCTCTAAATGTACTCCAGGAAGGGGAGTGCAACCCAGGTGATCCATATACCACGTGCTCCTGGCCAACGTCCTTCTTCTCCCCAGGAATGCATGCCACAACTCCGCTCCTTTGAAAGTTGTGCACTTCTAAAACCTCAGAGTTTGAGCTCCACACACTGTTTGCACAAAACCTGTGACACTCAGTACCCCTCACTCCCCCAGTCTGTGGTCCAGAGATGTTTTCTTCTTGTGTGAACCCGACACTCACTCTATTATCCCCTCACTCTTTTTCTCCATTTTCTCTCTCTGTGGAAAGGGCTACCTCCCCTCCAAGGCACCACCAGTTTTCTCTCCCCCAATTCACTTCCATGTACCTCGCACCTGCCACACTGTCTCCCTCCAAATCTGGGGATCCTTCTCCCAGTCCTCAGATCGATTTCCTGGGTATTCCAAGTGATCTGACCTCAATACAGCTGTGTTTTAGGGATGAGGAAAGCCCAGGATCCTCCTACTTCTCTGCCATCTTAACTCCTCCCCCACATTCATGAAGAATTTAAAGAGCTACCTAACAGGTGTAAATAACCTGCTCTTTGTCATCTTATTTTCTGTTCTCCTACAAAGGAAACAGATGAGAGATAGAAAGAAATATCATCAGAACAGTCTATAGAAGGGGCATGAGGTTTCTGTACATTGTGCATCATTCACCCCACCCTGGTCTTGCTCCAGGCTGAGGGGCAAGAGAATGAAGAAGAAAGGAAAAGAAGAGATGCTAGTTTACACTTGATGTCCAGCAGCCTCAGGCATTATCTTTATTCTGGTGGGCCTCTGCCTCCCAATAATGAAATGAGGATAAGTTCTTCCTACTTTAAAGAGTTGTCTTGAAGAAAATAGAATAACATAGAAGTATTTTATACTTTGCACATCAAAGAAGCAGAGCACATCTTAGACATCTGTAAAGACATTTATGAAGTAACTGTAAACTTCCCCCACAACTCTCCCTCCAGAATCTAAATAGAAAATACAAAATACAGGGTTCTCTAGGTCTCCTTTGACCATATATCCACAGAGAAGAGAGAAGAGCATTTAGGAGGGAACAAATCTAGGGGAAGGAGAAGTGAGGATGCCTACCTGTCCTCCTTGCCTACTCTACTGCAAGCACTTTAATTGTGTTAGTTTATTAAATTATCCCGCCCCTTGTATCATGTGGATATCATCACCCCATTTTACAGAGAAAGGAGACTAAGGCCAACAGAGGAAATATAGCTTGCCCTAAATGGAAGAACTTGTTAAGTGGCAGAGGAATAATTTTAAAGGCAAGGTGATTGATTCTGAAGTTGTACTCCTTCCAAAATGATACACAACTGCCCACATGGATCCAGGCAGGCAGTGGATTTTCTGGGAACCAGGAAAGCAAAGGGTTTGGGGGGTTGTGTGGGGCAGGAACTCACTTGTCCACAGCTTCTGTGACAATACATCCTGCTCCTTTCTGTGAGCCTTTCTCTAGCACATTAGTGAAGCCATCTCCCTGATGTCCTCCAGAAAAGATTGAGTAGCAATGGGAGCATATGCGGTGGGAATATTGTCTGTCCATGCCCTATCATTATCCTGTTCCATTTGAATAAGCAGGTTCTGGGTGGGAGAGAACCTAAATGGCATATATACCTTTTTGAGAGGAACACCATTTGTAAATGCCCCCAAAATGAGGACACAGAAGAGAGCAAAGCTTGGGGGCGGGGCTGGTCAACTAGCTCTGCCACTTAACATTTGTGAGATATTGGACATCTGAAAATGGGGATGATCATAGGATTTTTCTGAATCAGCAAGTTTTTTGTTTGTTTTTGTCTCATGGCCTCTTTACACTTAAAAATTTGTTGGGAACCCAAAAAAGCTTTTTCTTTGTGATAGATGGGTGCTACCTATTGATATTAATCACACTGGAAATTAAAACCAAAACATCCAAAAATACTTACTAATTTATTTTAAAATTATAATATGCCTGTTCTATATTAACATAAATAACATATATTTCTTAAGAACAATAACTGTAATTACAAAAAAAAACCCTTAGAGGACTAGCATTGTTTTGTAATTTTGTAGGTCTCTTTAATGTCTGGATTAATATAAAACAACCAGATTCTCTTATCTGTTTTGATATTCCATCTGCTGTGATACATTGTTTTGGTTGAAATGTTTAAAGAAAACCCAGCCTCGAACAGATTTGTAATTGGAAAAGGGTGGACCTTGTGGATTCCCTGAAAGGTGAACTCCACAGGTTCTGGCACTATGTTTTGAGAAAAACTGCTTTAAAGATTTAAATAGTGAATAAATACAAAGGATTTACTACAGTGCCAGGACACAGAGCAGATAGATACTCACTAAACTGTATGAGAAAATGTTATCCTTGAACTTCAATGTACCTACATATTTATGTCTAAGATAAATGTCCCAAAATAATATGTTTACCACAGTGAATTTCTCCCTATCTATCTAGCTAGCTAGATATAGATATAATGATAGGGAGGGAGGGAGAGAGAGAAAGAGAGATCACAACTAAGCAAGTTGGATAGATGGATGGATGGATGAATAGATAGGTGATAGATAGATAGATAGATGATAGATATATATCACAGCCACACAAGTTGATGGGGGCATGCATACATGACAAAGTACATACACAAATGAAGCTTGGAATTCTCTTAACCTCCCTTAAATAAAAATATTGACATCATTTTACAAATTATTTTAACAACATTCTTTTCCCTCCTTCACCTCTTACCTTCCACCTTTTTTTTTAATTAGAAAAAATGCATTTTATTGGTGTGACCAATGTGGTGCCAGTGATGGGCAATGCCCAGCACTTATCTCTGTGATCAATTCCCTTCCTCTCTTTTCTGGGAGTTCATGACAAGCAGAATTTCAAACATGTTCACCAGGGCCACATAGAAGTTATTACCCTAAGGCCCTTTATCAGGAATGGGGAGTCTACAAGAAGGGCTTCCCCTAGAGAGGGTTTTTAATCTCAACCCCAAAACACAGAATTATTTGAGTGGTAACTTTTTCAATTGCCAAAATATGGTCCATATAAAATACCACTCTAGATTTATAAGAGGGAAGTTAATATATTCTATACTAACATTAAGCACTAAATCTTAACTCTCTCTCAGAAGGATATGGAAAATGGCTGCAGGACCTTTACTGGGCACCTGTGCCATCAACATCTCCCTGGCATTATCCATAAGGTCCTCAGAGTTTGTAGTTTGAAAGTGTGTCCCATGAGATACTTTATAAAAGATGTGATTCCTGATTCACTGTTATTTGATTTTGAGTTCTTTCTTGACTTGGGCATCATTTTTAAGAAATAACGAATATTTCGTTGAAACTCCTTGTTTCCATTAAAAAAGAAAATCTAGGTACACTTTACATACAGGAAAAGCCACTATTTTCATTGTAGAGTTCTGTGTTTTGTATGACCACTGCCATAATCAAGATACAGAACAGCCCCAACATCCCCCAAAGGTTCCTCATGCTTTTTTTTTTTTTTAAGATTTTATTCATTCATTTGACAGAGAGAGACACAGCGAGAGAGGGAACACAAGCAGGGGGAGTGGGAGAGGGAGAAGCAGGCTTCCCGAGGAGCAGGGAGCCTGATGTGGGGCTCGATCCCAGGACCCCGGGATCATGACCCAAGCTGAAGGCAGACACTTAACGACTGAGCCACCCAGGCGCCCCTCCTCATGCTTTTTATGGTTAATTCTTACCCTCATCCACAGGCCCTAGAAAACACTGACTTTTTTTTTTATCTGTTTCTATAGATTTGTCTTTTTTTTTTTTAATTTTAGCTTTGTCTTTTTTAAGATGTAATGTTCATGGAATTATAGTCTTTTGAGTTGGCTTCCTTCATGTAGCATAACGGACTTTAGATTCATCCTCATTTTGGAGTATATCAGTAGTTGGCTCCTTTTTCTTTTGGGGCATTATGCCACTGAATGGATGTCCACATTGTCTTTAATCATTCCCCAATGCAGGGACATTTCTGGTGGTTTCCAGTTTGGGGCAATTACCAATAAAGGTCCTATAAACATTTGCATACATTTTGTGTGCTTGCATGTAAACTTAGATGTTCATTTCACTTTGATTGCTGGGTCACATGGCAAATGTATATTTAACATTATAAAAAACTGCCAAACTGTTGTCTAAAGTGGGTCTACTATTTTGATTCCAACTATCAACAGATGAAAATTTTAGTTGCTGTAATCCCTCACCAGCACTTTGGCAGCGTTATGCCCAACCTATCTTGATAGGTAAGTGCATACTCATGCATTCACATTTTTGAGGCCTCCATTTCTCCACTTTTAAAAAACGTCACAAAAGAAGGAATATTAAAATAACTTAGATGGACAACTTAGATTGATAGAATAACTGGGCTAATGAAAAAATAGCAAAGACCTAAAACTCTCAATGTGTAAGCATAGGACCTTAAATGAAGTGTATATACTTTGAATCTAGGGATAACATTTAGCTAAATATTATTTTTTGAAATCCTCTAATCCTCACAAAAAATTTTTAAATGATCAAAATTGTAGGGTTTGTAACTCAAACACTAGAGGTCATATTAAAATTAACAAGCAACTATAAAGTTGATCCCCTCTCTAAGTGTCCTTCTGATGCTACATAGACTTCTATTAAGTTACTATTAGTTTTTAAAAAATGTTGAATGACCAGTAATTCAAAACAACTGAATTTTTAATAATGACTGTATGTCCTGTAGTTGTTTAATGACATTATCAAGTTTTAAATTGGGATTTCTATTTCCTCTTTTTAAAAACAGCTTTATTGATATATAATTTATATACCATAAAATTCACCTATTTAAAGTGTACAAGTCACTGGTTTTAGTAGAGTTGCAGAATCGTGATTATAACACAATCTAATTTTTCCATTTGCTTTTCAAAACAGCAAAGACTTATTATATTGGTGTGTATGATTCTTGATCTTTATTTTTGAGTATGTGTATCATTACACACATTTTAAGAATGTCTAATGATGAGAAATTCAGAGCAGCAAGGGTTTAATTTTCTCCAGAAGTAAACCTTTCAATGATTAATGCTAAGATTCTTTTGCAGCTATAAATTGATGGATGATATCAAGCTAAATATATTGATAAAATTTTATTTAGGGCTTGAAAGCTATGAAGCTTATTTTTAATAACACAGTAATTGAGTTGAAATTAAGTTAATTAAAAACTCTTCCTCGAAGTAAGCAAATTTAAAAACAATGAGTGGAGAAGCAAAACTTCATTAGGTTTAAGAAAAGCTTCATTTATTTTTCTCCTCACTATTTTTCATCCTGTATGTCATGTTTTTTCAAATAACATCGTTACCTTAAAATTTTTAGGTCACGTTTTCTTTGTTTGTATGTTTGTATCCAGGTCAGTTTCCATCAAGCATACTGACATATGTTTCTGTGTGCAAAGTGGGAGGGGAAGTATTTTAAAATGTTAATTAAATGGATTTAATAAGTAATCTGAAGATCACCTAACATTGGGTACCTAGCGGGTCATATTAATATAAACAGCCACATTTTGTGAGCTGGTGTTTTTCTGCTTAAATTATGGCAGAATGTTATCCCCCTTTCTATAAGTATTGGGTTCATAGAAATGAGTCTTAGCTCCCGATCTTTATATACCTGAGCTGTTCCTCACATTCCCCATTCCCCTTAGTGCTCTGAAATGAAGTGCTGACTTCTGATCAATATCCTCCAATAACATGACTCCACCCCAACCTGCGTATAGCCCCATTTCTCCTGTGAACTGGTTCAGTAAATCATCCTCTCCTCTTGGGTTCAGTTTTCCTCTTTGGGCTTCAATATTTCACAAAGTTTATTATCTATACTTTTATCCCCAGCCTCTTCCTCCCCTGGGTTCTCACACAAACCATGGTCACTCCGTGGGCCCTTCAGTACCTCTGTTGGGTCCAGCTAGCCGCTGTCTCACCATCCTTAGCAAGAGTTCCCTTAGGGCCTTGACAACTCTGTCTTCAAGATTCTGCTGTGCATCTTTCCATTCCTCTACCCGACCTTCCAGACCACTGCCCCACCTCAACACAATAGCCCACTGGTCACAGACATTGCTGTAAGTGGCTAAAAGGACAGAGCTTCCCACTTGTCCAGACACTTTGACAGGAGCTAGAAAAGAGTTTGGGTGACAGATACACAAACACCAGCTGGCTGTAACCAAGATTTGGTGGAATGTCAGCTGCAGAGACCGACATCTGTATATCTTTGCCCTGCTCTAACACTTTAATATTGAATGGTATTTGGCATAATCCCTGAGTTGGCAAATGAGTTATCTGCTTGCACTAGGGAGACCTGGCTATGCAGAGGCACTTGGGCTTTTGCCATCCCATTAGATATTTTTGAGATACCTAAAAGTATTTCAATATGGAATGTGTCATAGGATATGGGATCCTGCCAATTTGATAATTGAATGGGGGGAGCTGATATTTATTTTAACAAAACCAAATCCTTTCTTGACAAGTCTATTTTTTTGCATTATGAGAGAAGAATTGCATTATGAGACACCCTTCAGAAGCAGGCTATCACCCACTCATTTCACAATCATGCCTCCAGCTGGTGTTCCACCCTCTCATACATCCCTGGCACTGTCACTACCTAGTGGGGAAAGATAGAACTGCCACCACAACTTCCCATCTGAGTTCTCTCTGCTGGTTCTTTACAACTGGTAGGTTTGCACAACACTTTTATTATTTGGTATTGGTATTCAAAAGTAGTAGCAACAATAAGAAGAAAGATCCATGGTGAAAGTAGTAGAAGGAAGACATTTTTCTACATCTCTTCCTCTCTTTTATGTAGAGGATATTTGTAGGCTAAGAGAATTCCAAAGAGGATATATATTCAAACTATTTTTTTAAAGTAACATTTACAAATTCATTTCAATTTAATTTATTCCTCTTACTTTGGGTTCTAAGCAATGGCATCAGTAGAATATCAGTAGACAGCCTCATAGATTACTGCCCTAGACACTTGGGACCATCATTCACTTATCAAATGCATATTTGAGTGTCAAACTCTGTCCTGGGTGCTGGGAAATTCACTTGTGAACAATACAGGTGAGGTTCCCTCTTCATGTGATCAAACAAATGATAAACACATAATCTAATAAATCCAACAAAAAAATATCAGATAGGTCCAAATGCTATGAAGAGTCCAGACTTTAAAAGCAGCTCCCCAGAGAGTGTCCCAAGTTGAATCCAAGTGTTCAGTGGGCAGTATATGCAGAATATAACTTTATAATCCGTTAGCAAAGGCCTGGAAAAAACATCGGGGGCTATAACACGAGGCATGGTCTGATTCCCTAAGGAAAAGAGTTTCCATCACTTTCTTGGCATCTCATCCTTTCTTTCCACATCTTCCCCCTCACCTGGCAACTGAGCAGATACTACAGGAATGGTACTCAATTGCAGGCAGAGGGGTGGGTGGGGGTAACCATAGAAGCTGAGAGACCAAATACATAAAGGCTCACCACATTTTACAACTATGTTTTAGCTAGCTTAAAAATGATTCAAAAAAACTTTCCTTCAGAAAGTGTGAAAATTGTAAGAGGGTTGTCTGTAATCATCAAAGGCTTTCAACTCCAAGGTGAAGAAAAGTCCTTTTTGATGCATTTATAAATGGAATGATCCAATCTTGAAACAGCTACTCTTTTATCTCCCCCCTCTGCTAATATTTCTCTGCTGTAATAGACTCTTCCCCTCCCATGGACAACTGAGGGGAAGTAATTACCTAAGATTTCCCTTACTCTTCTTATTTTATATTTTTCTTGCCTATAAAATGTTCTGCAGGTGTGTCCTCAAGCCAATTCATCCCTGGACTTAGCACCTTGTGTGTGACCTCCATTATTGAGGGTCATTCCAACTTTGATATGCTCTTCCATTCTCACGCAAAGCAATTAGCAGAAAAGTTGTTAATCAGGGGAACACCTGCAGTCACATTTCACTTGATCTTGTTGGCATTAGTCACTATGTCATTGTGGTGAGCTGAATACTATCTCCAGAAGACATATCCAGGTCCTAATCCTCAGAACTGTGACTGTGATCTTATCTCTAAAAAAAGTCTTTGCAGAGAAATTAAGCTCAGTATCTCAAGATGTAATCTTGAGCCCTAAACCCAATGAAAAATATCCTTATGAGACATACAGAGAAGAAGAAGAGGCTATAGATGTTATGTGGCAACAGAAGCAGAGGCTGGAGTGATGTGGCCACAAGCACAGAAATGCCAACAACTTCCAGAAGCTGGAAGAGGCAAGGAATGGAATCTCCCCCAGAGCCTTTGCGGACATCTTGATTTTGAACTTCTCCAGAACTGTGAGAGAATACATTTCTGTTGTTTTAAGCCACCAGGTTTGTGGTAATTTGTTACGGCAGCCCTAGGAAACTAATACAGTCAATCTAGGTTGTAAATTCCATAAAAGCAGAGCCTAAGCGATATCCTGGATTGTGTGCCCATACACAGAGAAGAGCAAATTGATGTGATTTGATCAGGTGAGTTTGAGAATGGGGCTAAATTATAAAAGCGTCTATTGTAAAAATATCTCTATTTCTAGCATTCATGTGGCATCTCAAGCAAAGCAGGGACAACCATATTTCTCTGTTAGAAGAAAAGAACTGAAGTTTTTTGGGGTGCCGTTTAGTTAGATGACAACAATCATACTTGTGAGGGCCTGACAGCAAGCCAAGAAATTAAATAAGGCAGTTTACACCTATGTTTTTCCTACAGATGTTCCTTCTCTCATAGAGATGTCCTTATATATACAAAACTCAATTTCTCACCCCAGTGCTTAGTTCACCTCGGACTGTTTAACCAGCACAGGGATGCTGTGTGGATTCGCTATTCCTTTCATGCTGAAAAGAAAGTGACCTTGGAACTTTCTGGCACTTGAGGCACCATAAATTTCTTGCATTGCCAGAGAACAGCACAGGGCAACTGCAGGGAGCGGTTGTTTTATTTCTTTAAATACTGATGAAAGGCTGTTGTCTTGTGGTAATTCAGCTTCAGATTTGCCAGAAAAAAAAAGATTCCCTCTCACTTCTCAGTAATAAAACCAGGTGGCTGGGAAAATTCAAAGACACCAAAGGAACATTCATCAAGGTGTAGATGTTATTTCATGAAAACCAAATATGCCAAACCAGTGACACTGAGTCATAAGGAGCTGTTTGATCTTGCTCTCTTGTTTTGAGCACCGTGTCCAAAATGGGCAATGTTCTTACTGTAAGGCTGCATCCTGCTAACTGCTATAAACAGTCATGCCATAAAATGAGAGTTTCTACTTCCTCTGCCATTCTCTCAAGAGCACAGTTCAGTCCCACGTCAGGCTCTTACAGAACCCCAAGGCTTCTCTGGTATTTAGAAAGGCAGCACCCATGAGATCAGGCAGATGACATAACTTGAGAATTACCTTTGGAGTCACAGAACCCAACCTTGTCCAGTAAGCCAGCCAGGCTCTAGCTTCCAGGTGGAAGGCAGCTGTAAAGTAGGTTTCAAATAAGCTCCAGGAAAGCCTCCATTAGTATGAGTTATTTCAAATGCTTATTATAATCCATACCCTTAGAATACATTGATGAGGAAAATAGCACAGATGAATAATTCTACCACATTCTGATACTTAGATCTTATTGGAAAGAAATCCTCCTTAAAGCTAGTGGAACTAGACTATAGTCAGCGAATAACTCGGAGATAGTTCAGGATTGAATGCAAATTTTATACTTTCTGAGCAAAACCAGCCAAAGTCTAGCAATTTTGGAGAGGAAGTCTCACACTCAATAACATTTAAAAAAATTCATTCATTTTATAACTGAATAGTGCACCCACCATTTGACCAGAAGTACATGTGTGCTATGAAAGATAAAAGTATAATACAAATTTCATCTTCCACACTGTACATCTACTAGAGAATAACATGTATGCTTTCCTAAAAAGTTAAAAAAATATATATAAGAGCAATCACAAAGCAGCACCTAGTTAATTGACTAATGAATCAAACATACAATAGGTTATGTGTTTATAGATGAGAAAGATATAACCAGATAATCTGGTAGAGCAGAAAGAACCTGGGTCTTTCTTCAGGCAACCTGGGTTCAAACTCCCCCTTTTTTTTTTTTTTTTCCTCTCCCTAGCTATGGATTTTGGGCCAGTAAGTTAATACTCAGTGAGCCTCAACTTCATCAGGATGTCTTTGTTGGATTGTTAAGGTGTTTGGAAAATGAGACCTAGTGTATATGCAGCACCTCTCATATAATGGGTGTTCAAATGCATTGTTGCTTCCTTATTACTGCTTCTCTCCTCTAGCCCACACTCTCCTAAGAAGGGATTCTGGATCAGATTTTCATGAAGTGTTTCACAGTCCCTGGGATAGAATTTGTGACACTATGAGATGTTGTGGGTAGGGGGTGCTGATTAAAAAACAAAAAGTGCTGAACAGAGGGTTCCCATCATCCAGGTGGTCCAAAAAGTTGGTCAAGTTTTTGCCTTATCATAGAGTTAGTGGTATTCATAACCAGACCACAAATTGAGGCCTCAGAAAGGGTCTTATGTGGAAAATTCCCTTCCCTAAATTCAGATCTCATTTCCTTAGTTATGTTAATTATGTTTGAGCATTAGGTTAGCTCTAAACTTCCCAGTCCCCAGGGGAACAATGGAAACACAGCAGATTATACAATTTTCATTGACTGATAAAAAAGGACATGTAGAGTCTTTTTGGAGATTAAATTCTAAGACTTAAAAGTCATAAAAAAAATGAGAATGCATTTACAAGTTGCATTCAAAAATATGCTTTATCTCTTTGATTCCCACATGTGGCTTCCAGCACTTCTAACAATGTTTGGGGGTGAAGTAGAAAAATACACACCTGGTGGATATGACCTTTAGGGTATTATGACTCAGGAGGAAACCTGGTAAGATCCAGATGTGTGTATCTAAGAATGGAAATAAATGTGAACAACATTAGCATTTGTGAGATAAATGGAGAATGGAGTGAAAACAGGGTAAAGCAATCTGTTTAGAGTAGCTTTCATTAAGAGAATCTTCATAAACTCATAAGATATGAGCTGCAGTGGAAATTTAGAGATTGGGATAAAGCCAAAGACATTAACCCAGACCAGATGCCTAAATTTAGGTTGGTTTTTGTGACAGAATAGATTGAGGTGAGCCACTGGTTGAATTCCAGGTGAATGTAAGGAAATTTTGACCCATTATTACAGCCAGCCAATGGTATAGCTGAATTCATCCACAAAGGAATTTTCTTCAATAACCAAAGAAAGTGAGCACAATCATTCTTGTGTTAGATAGGAAATAGAGAGGGTCCAAGAGGGGACTGGCTGATGCTAGAATCACTTTCTATCATATAAATTATTTTGCAGTTTAAGGAGTAGAAGTAGTGTTTTAGAGAAGTCACAAGGTGGTCAGATTTACAAGAAACAAAAATATATGAAAAAGGCCTCAAAGGTAAAATCATTGAGTGATAATGCTTCCTCACTGTTCCATTGAGTAGAAATGATGAAAAATCACTGAGTGTAGAAAAGTGGTAAAGCCTTCCACTCTGGCAGTCTTTTTGGTCAATTTTCCCATGGATACATTCACTGCCAGTTAACTGTGAGGAAAAATAAAACAAAACCAATAAGTTGTCTATTTCTTCTTTGGTTCTGATTTGTAAGAGGCTGAAATATTCAAAATGAGCTGGTCCTCCTTTAAGGCAGTTCTTTACCTTGACTGTCCTTTAGAACCACCTAGACAGCTTTTAAAAATCCACATGCCTGGGTCATTCTCATTCTCTGGTATCAGTGTTTGAAAACCTGCCCAGGTGATTACAGTAGGTAAACAAGGCTGGAAATAGTATGACTATTCATATTCCATATGACTGGAAATAGTAACATCAGGAATGAAGAATGTGGCTGACTGAAAAATCATGGTCATCTTAAGAAGTGGAGTCTATTTCCCTATTCTTGAATCTGGGCTGCTTCTGTTATTTATTTTAGTCAATAGGATGTTGTAGAAGTGACATGATGTGAGTCTCAGAGCTTCAGTACAGTTTCTTCCTTCATCCTTTTGGAATATTGCCTTGTAAGGAACCTTGAGCTAGACTATTAGATCATGAGTGATTACATAGAGAGATGCCCAATTACTAGGCAACACCAACCTCCAGGCATGTGAGTGGAGTTATCTTGGCTCATCCAACACTAGTAGCCCATTCCACTGAGCCTGATCAAATTGTTTATCAGCTTTGCCCTCTTGCTCCCTTTTGCATAAGGAAACTAGTTACCATGTCATGAGAATGCTCAAGCAGCCAGTGGGAAGTCCTATATGGTAAGAATCTGAGTTATCTTGCCAATAGCCATGTATGTGTGCCATGTTAGGAGCAGATCCTCCATCTTCAGTCAAGCTTTCAGATGAATGTAGCCCCTACCAAGATTCTGATGGCAACTTCATGAGAGATCCAAGCAAAAACCACCCAGTTAAGCTGCTCCCAAATTCTCGACCCACAGAAACTATACGATAGTCAGTGGTTTTCATTTTAAGTCATTGTCTTTTTTTTTTTAATTTTATTTTATTATGTTCTGTTAGTCACCATACAGTACATCATTAGTTTTTGATATAGTGATCCATGATTCATTGTTTTCATATAACACCCAGTGCTCCATGCAGACAAAGCCATTTGTTATGCAGCAATAAATAACTAATGCAAGGACTTTTATTTCTGGATGGATTGCACCTGAGAAAATAGGCCTAATGTGTCAAGTTAAAGCACATAAGGGGAAGGAGAATAATTCAGCATCTAGAATTAAAGGTCATGGTCTAAGGTCAATGGCATGGTGGTGAACTAGATTAACAGTGCTTTGTAGCCTGGGGAAATGGAAAATGGTATACCTATTAGGAGTGCCAGGTGGTTATCCTAGCAAATGTTAATCCTGTCTAGGAACAGAATTTAGTCCTGCCAGAGGTGAAAATCTGCCACTAGATAGGGATTTAGGAACTTCAGTTATATAGATCGGAAAACTGCAGGTTGATAGACTGACCATTATACATATCTCCAGGAAACTAAGAAACCACTTAGTTTAAAGGAAATAACATAGAAACTCATGTTAAGAGGTGATAAAAAGAAATATATCATTTTGGGGCCAAATACAAGCTAAGTCCCAAACTAAGAAAAGAAAGGGAGTTGAGAGAATGAGGAGAAAAGCTATGCAACAGACTCAGGATGGAGAAAAAGAAAAAAAAAAGTCATAAATGAGGAGAACAACATTTGAAAATAACTAGTACATTTTTTAAAGCAAATAAGTTAGGAGGTTTTGTCCTTATCTCTCTTAATGGCTGTTAACTATAACCAAGCATGTCATAATCTACAATAACACCAGAAAAAAATAGGGATAAAATGTGCAGGTACAAAGAAAGTGAATAATTTCAAGAAAGGATTCTAATTTTATGTAAATTTTAAACAGAATGTCAAGTTCTCTGAAAACTGTGAGGAGAACCCACATACAAGTTAGAGTGGAAAACTACAAACAGCTCAGCAGCTAAGTAGAGGCAGAAGAACAAAAATTAGTAAATATTAAGAAATAGAGGCCTATGGGCTATGGAATTTTATTTTGACGTAGGAGTCTGTGATTTTCTTAGCCAGAAGGAGTAATTAGTTATTTAATGCTGAGGGACAGCAGAGACAAGGGGAGATTGCTGGATTCTCCACCTCAGGTTCCAGACACTCAAAATTGCATTGGTCAGGGGTACAAAGTTTCGGTTATGTAAGAGAGTATGTTCTGGAGATCCAATGTACAGCAATGTGACTATAGTTAACAGCACCATATTCTGTACTTGAAATTTACTGAGAGGATAGATTTTGTGTTCTTCCCACCCACACACAAAAGAAAAGGAAAACAAAAGAAGGTGGTATCTATGCAAGGTGATGGTTGTTAATTAGCCTGATGTTGTGATTATTTCACAAAACATATGCGTATAAAAACATCAAGTTGTACACCTTACATATGTACAATTTTTATTTGTCAACTCTATCTCAAGAAAGCTGGAAAAAAAATTGTAACAAACGGCATCCCCATGAAGCAGTCTTCAGTAGAAATATTCCAAGAGGGCATCTTTAAATAAATGGAAACACAATTAAAATAAATGAAAAAATAAATTGGAAATGAAGGGAAGAAAAATAAAAACAAAAAGCTGTTACAGGAATATGCATCAAAGGAGGAATTAATCTGGTTAGCAGAAGAATATTTATTTATATTTATACTTTTAAGAAAGCAACAAGATTACTAGTGGAAAAATCAATATGAGACTCCAGGACGTCTGACTTCAAATTCTATGCTTTTAACCATCATGTGATGCTACCAAATAAAACTGAAAAATAAGGAAGAAACAAACACAGAACTTAATGGCTTAAGAAATAAAAATTTTCTGTATTTGCTGTATATGTCTGTCTATTCAAGAATTGTTTCTTTGAATAAATCAGGTAGATATATAAAGCTAACTAACTCACACATATCAGGGGGAAAAAAGGAAAATGTAAGCATACTGGACATTAGAAGAACAAGGAATTAGCCAAAAATCAGAAGACAATATTAGAAAATCGTAGAGGAAGAGCTTGTTCAACTATACAAATAAATCTGAAAGCCTGGCAGAAATTGAAAATATGAATTATTAGAAACGGACTCAAGGTAGATAAAACAACCTTAAATAAACCAGTGGCCATAGGCTAAAGTGAAACAGTTGTGAAAGCATTGTATAACAGCCCCTGGAAACAAATGCCAGGCCCAGATGGTTTCATGGGCTCAATTCTATGAATATTTCAAAGACTATAAATCCAACCTTATTAAAACTGTTTCATAGAATATAGAAAGAAAAAAAAAAGCCTTCCAAATATTTTTCCTTTAGTCAGGATAACTTTTATGTCATCCTTTCCCAAAAGGTAAAATAACACATAGAATCAAGAATGACAGAGGAAAATCCAGCCTACTGTCAGTATAAAGCCAAGGAGATCCCTTCAAAATGTAGATGGTTCTTGGGAACTACTATATTTATATATTGAATCTCCTGGATTGATCCTCTAATTTTTTTTTTTTGTCTTTTAAAAAACATTTTTGATCTTTTTCTTTGGGTTCTACTTTCTGGAATTATTCTTGAACGTGCTCCTCTAGCCTTTGAATGAGCTCGTTAATTTCTGCTATTTATTTATTTTTAATTTTCAAGGACTCTATATAACTTTCTGATTTTTCTTTTTTATATAGCATTCTATTCCTATCTCCTGGTTGTCATGTCTACCCTTATCTATGTGAATATATTAAGTGTAGGATATTTTGAGCTCCCCCCACCCATTTTATAATTATAGAAACAGGAAACTGATAGTGTTGAAATCCTACTGGAAATAAGAGCTAGGGAGAAGAAAGTCTTTAATTTTTTATTTTATATCCTTTGGTACTATTTGAATCTCTTACAGTATGTATGTATTACTTTTATAATGATAATAATAATACTAATGGGGAGGAAGAGGAGAAGGAGGAAAAGAAGTCATTAGATAAGCATCTTGACCTTTAACCAATACATTGATAATGCTTATGCAACACCAAGAAAAGGAATATCCTTAATACCAGCAGAGGCCTGGACAGAGAATTCAGGTTTTATCAGGCAACTTAATGTCCATCTGCATTCTATAGTAGGTCTTCTATGCATAATTTAGAGTCCTCATAATGAGTTCTACTAACCTTATGTTATCTACTGCAGAGTGGGACTTTGATGAAGGTTTTTAATGTGATCTGGACTTTCATTCATCTGTAGTTATGTTTACTTGTGCCTTACATTGCAATCTTGAGTCCTTTTAGCCTCCCAGACAGGAATCTAAGGTATAAACTTCCAATTATCCTCATTTGGTAGTTTCCACTTTGACTACTGGGCCTCAGAAATGACCTGTTTCCTTGCATAAAATTAAGAGTTTTCTGGGCAAACACAGTCTGAGCCATCACTCCCAAAGGAGTGTATGGCAAAGCAAGGGTACTTGAGCTTATGTATCCAAGTTGGACAGTTTTGGCCAAGCTCACATGTATCATGGTTGAGGCAATTTGGGGCAGACCACTCCTGGTCTTGGCCAATCTTCCATAGGTCAGTTTGCTTAGGCAGATACTATCAAAAGCACAGATCATGTACTGAAGATAGTGGGTAGTCAGGCCCTGAAATTCTGAATCCAGCTGAGAGACCACCAAAGAGGAGGGTCATGGGTGCTGCCAAGATCTCATTTTTTCACCAAGGTTCTGCCAGGAATTTCAGACTCATTACTGTCTACACACCCTTGGCTTCTACCTGCCCTGCCAGTTCCCATAGCCCAGGGCTCTATAGATCCTGATGCTAATTCTAAAGTGTCCTTCCATCCTGCTCCTTTCTGTTTTGTTCTGTTTTCTGCTGTAAAATCTTTAGGAAGTTTCACCTCCTCATTACTGTAGGGCTTACTTATATTTACCATTGGCAACATTGAGAAGTAGAAAGCAATTTGCTATGGTACCCTTTCCCATCACTACACTCAACCAAAGTTGATGCTAGCCTTTGAGATCTTCATCTCTGTTCACTGTTCGTGCATTCAACAAACACTAGTTGTCTAATTACTATACACCAGGTACCCTTCTAAGCACCAGGGATATTATGGTGAACAAAAGAGACAAAATCTCTGCTATCATGGAGGATCTATTTTACTAAATGTGCCCTCAGAATTGAAGCTTTTATTTTTTTTAAAGATTTATTTATTTATTAGAGGGAGAGAGAAGGGGAGCACAAGCAGGAGGGGCAGAGAGAGGGAGAAAGAATCTCAAGCAGACTCCATGTTGAGCCCAGAGCCCGATGTGGGTCTCGATCTCAGGACCCTGAGATCATGAGGTGAGGCAAAACCAAGGGTCAGAAGCTCAACCAATTGTGCCACCCAGGTACTCCCAGAATCAAAGCTTTTAATAGCATATAGTATTTCTTGTTCCCAAAGGAATGACCCCAAAATAGGATCATTTTGATCCCAAAATGACCTTTACACAGGTGATCTTTAAACAGGTGCTCAAAGGGTATCCAAGATCTTAAGGAATTAAGTAAAATGATAACAGATTGGGGCAGCCTAACTATAATCTATTACAGGAAATATGGCAGTGATGGAACATGTCTTTAAAAATAATAAATGTTCCTTGTTAGGCTATTTTATTGTCCTAAAGCAACCTGTTACAGCAAAAAGAGCCCTGGATTTGGCATCTATGGTGTGGTTTGGCAAGTTATTTCACTACTTTCAGCATTGGTTCCCCCTAGCCAACACCCCGTAAAAAGGGAATTCTAATATCCATTGAGAAGAAGTAGTGAGAGAATGTATGTTTAGAAGCCTGGGCTGGCCTGGTGCAAAATAAGGGCTCAGTATATGGGTGAACTCTCTGTGGAGAGGGCAAGGGGTGGGCAGAGCCCTTGATTCCAGCAGGGGAGGGCACTGTCATCCAGATCCTGCAGGTCTTGGTGGGCTGTGCCTATGCCTTGTGGGAAGAGCAGCTTGGGGCAGGCAGGGGAGCCCACCCAGATGCATGGCCTCAGGCTGGGGGCTGGCCACTTCACAGCTAGCTCTCCTGATTCATGAAGCCCTTCGCTGGAGCCATTTTCTTATGAAGCTGCCTTTATTTGCCCATTGCACTGTGTTTAGAATGCAAGTCTGTGCTAACTTAATGCAGGTCCTTTTAATGACACACTCCAGTGTCCTCAGGATAAAGATGGAGAAAAGCCACTTTTCCTCACTTTGGAGGAACCAGAGGAGAGGCTCATGCTGAATGATGCCGAGGTTGACTGAGGACACACACATGCGTTTTATAGCAGCTTAATTTATTTTCCGCTATTGTAAAAGTGAATTATATCCTCTTATTTCTCTGATTCAGTGGAAGAAGTTCTGTTAGACATAAAGCGAAAGGTCCATTAAAATGACTGGGCTGGGGGAAACTCCCTGCAACAGCCCTAATGGAGGTTTATGTGGGATGATGTAAGAAGGAAAAGACCCGAGGCATAAATCTGGAGCCTCCTGAAAGAGACTTGAAACTGGGTTCACAGAGGCCAGGGTGAGGCTCAATTCCCACAAGCTTCGGTGGGAAATTCATGCTGGTCAATAATAATAATAATACAAGTTAGTAGATAGCAAAACGTACCTTTCATGAAAAAGAGATGAGCGATCTATGGGACTCAGTATCTCAAGGCAGGGTAACCATATGATTCAGGTTGGTCATTTCTACTCTGTCAGGAAAGAAGGGAAAGAAAGGAAAAAGAGAGCAAAGTTCTAATATGATATTCATTTTGTACTAAGATTTGGGGAAATATATTTAAAGTTATCTATTCATCTCAATGATGGATATATTTTTGTATTTAGACATGTTGACAACAAAAATGTATGTGTATGTTGGAACATCAGGGCTTTGTGATGACACAGTAGGTCTTAAAAACACTAGAAGTTACTTTTTAATTTTATATGTTATCAGAATGATACCTAATTTCTTGAGAGGGAAGAACATATTCCCTGGAAAAAAAAAATCTTAATTTTCATATAACATTAGGAAATCTCAACATTTCTTAATAAAAGACGGTAAAATTACTGGGTCCTGTTTGGATTGGCTTATGGAGACCTCAGTGGCTGTTCTTGCTTGAAAGGCATCCTCATAATGGATTTGGTTGAATTTCTTGGTTGCAGAGTTCACTAGTTAGCTCTTTTCAACTGGGAAAAGACTTTAGATCAAACCATTGGCATTTAGGATAAAGACAAAGAAACAAAGCTTCTCTCTGCTAGACATGATACAAACATGTTTTGAAATATTTGAGTAGTTATGAAAAGCAAATTTGTAGTGTTGCTTGTCTGTAATTTATTAAAGCAATGGTAGCAATTGAAAATTAAGACCTCACTTTGATATTTTATGCATATATATGTATATGCATAAAATATGTATAAAAATATACACAAAATATGTATATTTTATGCATATATATGTATATGCATAAAATGTACATATATTTATATATAGGTATATCATATATATATCCATATCTCCATATGCATCCATATATATATATATATATATATATATATATACCTCCATATATATATATATGTGTGTGGTTCCTTGCTTCTACCCTGTGGTGTGAGGGGGTAGGGGTGTTTAATGATTCCTACTGATGTGAAATTTAATTGCTCTCCTGCTTTCTTCCACTTACTGGGATTTGTGGGAGAAAGGAAGGAAACCTTGAAATCTCCAGTGTTTAGATTCTTCTGAGCTACTAAAGGATAAGTACCTGAGTTGGGTGAATGTTTTCCAGACCAGTACCTAAGTAAGGTTGGGCTGTGTGATGAGGCTTCTTTGATATAGGTTGTCTCAAGGCTTTGGTCATAGGATGCCAGGTGGGACCCAGGGATCTATCATATTGTCAATAGGAAGTTTGGCAAGTTCATAAGAATAAGTAATATTATTTGGTTCATACACAGTTCACAAGTTTGAAATGTTAGATTAGTTTAAATTTTCACAGAAATACTTTAGGCACTAAATATTTTTCTCAAAAATTTTGCATGTGCTTAAAGAATTGGGTTGTTCAGTTCATCTTGACTAATATTATATTCACAGAAGTGATTGGTTTTGGCAATGGTATTTTCAGTAGTCTAACATTAAAATCAGTCGCTTGTGTTTTGTTTCTTGTTAAATTGTCTTTTATTCTTAGTGGTATATACTGTTATATCCCAATTGATGAAAATGGATGAATGACTTAGAAATACATCATTAAAGATAAAAATTCTATTAAAAACATGAGATTATATTCAGATAAAATTATGACATAAATAGTAAACAGGTCTTCAGTATGAATACAGAATGTGAATTTATGTGGACTGGAAATTTCACATGTGTAGCTAAAAATGAACAGTGTAAATGGGGAATACAATTGTTAATATCAAAAATCAAACTTTATTGGACTAGTGAGGTTTCCATCTCCAAAAATGAAACGTTTGAAAATATGTTATGAAGCCATCTATGTTTTCATGTCATTTTAAAATAAAGAAACTTGAACTTATTTTTCAAATCAAATGCAAACTAATGGATCAGGACAAAGTGGAAAATTTTATCCCTTAAGTCAAAGAAGAGCTAAGAATGAGAGATGCATAATTCAGTTTTTCTCTTTATAGCAAAAACTAATATCAATCTTATTATTGCCCAAATCCTTGTAAAACCAGCCATAAAATTAACGATAAGTATAATGCACAGAAAGGAGGCTGCACAAGCCATTACCAAAACAAACCATGGCCAAAATTCCTTTATCCATTGATATTGTCGAATATTTCTAACAGTAGTAGGCTGTTATGATTAATGCAATACTAATTTGACTCAAAAGCATCTTGTCAAAGGAGTCCCTTTAGCCCCACCTTCCGGATGATCTGTTTCTCTCCCCTGAATATTTTCAGATACCTGGCATACTTCCATGTGCACATATTGCTTGATGATATACCTCTGAGTATCACAAAATCATCATATTACAGGGACCATTTGGGTATCCTAGGCAAATTTGAATCGGCTCAGTTCTTCCTGAGAGGTAACCATTATGCTAGTTGGTTTTCTTCCAAGTGAGTACAAATCATATTTTACCTTTGTGATCAGAACTATGTAAAAAATCACATGCTTCTCCTTTTTTTTTTTTTTGGAGTAAATGCTTTTTTATTTTAAAAGAGGATAGATGGTGTGTCTAGAATTCTTTTTTTAATTTAATTTTATTATGTTATGTTAATCACCATACATTACATCATTAGCTTTTGATGTAGTGTTCCATGATTCATTGTTTGCGTATAACACCCAGGGCTCCATTCAATACATGCCCTCTTTAATACCCATCACCAGGCTAACCCCTCCCCCACCCCCCTCCCCCCTAGAACCCTCAGTTTGTTTCTCAGAGTCCATAGTCTCTCATGGTTTGTCTCCCCCTCCGATTTCCCACCCCCCTTGATTTTTCCCTTCATACTATCTTCTTTTTTTTAAACATATAATGTATTATTTGTTTCAGAGGTACAGGTCTGTGAATCAGGTTGATTTTATAGACATCAGTTAGGATTAAGTTGATCTGTGTTTTCCCCGTCCTTGTATATTTGATTCAAGGCAAAAGCCAATTTTCTTCATTTAACTATGTCTATTTATTTTAGGATATTATTTGAACTTGAACATTCTGGTGTATTTTATTGTTCCTTGTGCTCTGCATCACTGTATTTACTAACTATTGTGACTGTGATAGCCAATGACCCAATTTACAATTGGATGAAACCAGAAATGTATAGCACTTTCTACAACACCTGGCTCCTTAATCCCTGCCCTTCTTTCTCCTTACTCCTTTCTCTCCTGTACAGCAGATGGGTTTGGTGTGTTTTCTTTTTTCTACTTGTCCTCAAAGGATCTCATTTGTCCTAAGTTTTGTGCCAAGCTATTGTCCTATGATCTCTGTTTACAATCTGTCCTCACCTTGTACCCAACTCACAAGCCCTTGGCACCTCCTCACTTTCTTCAAAAAGGAAAAAAAAAAAATCCCAGCCATGCCAAATATATTAGAGAGAAACAGAATGTTTCCTGAATCTTCCAAAAAGAAAATGCAGAAGGGTTTGCATTTTCTTCTCCCCACCCACCAGCAATTTGCTCCAGACTTCTGCCCCCCAGGGGATCTTAAGTCCCCTCTGGTATAGCCAACAGCTCTCCTCCCTGTGCTCCCACAGAGTCTACAGCTGGCCTTTATTATGCTCCTTTTTGTGGGGTTTTTGCTAACACTCGAAACACTTATTAAAGTGAGTCTTTCCAACAAATGCAATTCTCTAGTGAGAGGAGGTCTAATTAGGAAAAAAAAAATTATGTTATTATAGCAGGAAAGCAGGCAAGTAGATGGTGTATTTAATACAAAACAGCTTCCTTGTGCTTAGTAGGAAAAGTATTTCTACCAGTAATATGTGGATCTGGAGCTCTTCTAGCTTTTAGGGTCTAACTAATTGTGTAAATTTCATTTGTTTCATTTGAAACCTGGCTGTCATTTCTTGTCAGGAGAAAAACAAGAGATCCTCTGACTACACATTCATCCCCTGATCACCTGTCAGCCTCACAGGAACAAGCATCTTGCAATTTGTCCCTGCCCAGGCACTTCATCTTCAAACAGAAACTGTATCTTAATTATAGCCTTTAATGGGCTGTTTCACTCCAGGATCAATATGTCTGACAAAAACCAAGCTCTGCTAAAAGCTCATTAATTCACATCTGACTAATTCAGGATTTGTGATGATTTTGGCAGGGACCAGCCTAAAGTTTACCTCTTGTACTGCTGCTTGCAAAGGTCTAGCTTGGCCAATTAATTGGGAAGAACAGAGTTGCCAGGGAAGTATTTACAGCGTATCTATGTGCATGGAGATAACAGGCTGATTGTAGCTTCTCCACTGCTCAGTTACTACTAGGCAACCCCAGTTAACCACTGTTTTGTATTAGCATCATGGACTTGCAAACTGCAAAGTGCACCACCTTTAAAAGTGTCTCCAGATCCACTAATTTTATTGCTTTGGGGTTGAGGCCTTTGATATATCGCATCACATCACTCACCCCACCTCTGATTTTAGCCACAACTCCAGTGGACATTTCCACATGAGGTCAAATTCAGCTCTGCAGGCAGTCTGGTCTCCGGCATGGGCTGTGCAGGTCTCCTTGCCATTCTGCTCAGGGCTTCCTCTGAATCTACAGGAAGAACAGGCTAGAAGCGTAGGTGGCTAATGCCTGCAGAGACTAATGCTCCACCAGTGGGAAGTAGTGGATACACTGATGGACACTTTAGGAGGCATTCCATTGGCTTCTCAGAAGTCCTGGCAGAAGTGAGCCCCTGTGGCTCACAGCTGTGACCTTGATCATGTACACTTGTATTGGCTTTTCCTGCTTTCCTGTCTTACTCTCCCTGCTCTATGGCTCATTTTTCCAGATAAACTACCTGCCCCCCAGTCTGCTTTTGGGGAAACCCAAACTAAGACACCCACTCCTACAAAATTATGTATGAAAGTATGCATGTATTTGAAATGTTTGCTCATTCCTTAATCCACTCATTCCTTGGTAAGTATATTTCTTCCTTGTGCTTCCTGGGTTTGGGATAGTCCTTTGGCAATAACGTTGAGCAGGCAATGAGTATCTTCTTTTTTCTTATTTGCACTTACAAAATTCTTTTTCTTTTCCCTGATGTCCTTTTCTTGGGTTATCATAGTCCCTTCTGCAGCCATCTATCCAGTTCTGATCTATCCCTGGTGCCATTCCTCTGCCTCATCTTTTTCCTCAAAATCAGCGTAACTTATCCCCTTCCTACTTTGTCTTCTGCTCAGTGTTCTGTTTCTTAGTAACATAACCCCTACTAATTAATAGGGTAGATAAATCTGGTCAGAAGAGCTCATGTGTTTTTATATTACTCTGAGAAGGTAATAAGTATGTGGTTTACCAGGACCTTCTAAGCAATTGGGGCCTTTCCATTATCACTCAAGCCATGCAGATGTGCCAAATGCTGTTGTCTTCTTGAACTTCAGTTGTTGTCCTCTGAATTCTGTGGATCTTCCTTCTTCATCTTTTTGGTCTTCATCTCTTCTTCTTCCCATTATCTAACTCCTTGTTACTCACTGTGATCCAGTGACCAGTAGCATCTGTTATACCTGGAAGTCTTCTATTAATGTAGAATTGCAGCGGCCACACCACATCTACCGAATCACAGAATCTGCATTTTTAAAAGACCCCCCCCAGGGGATTCAGAGGCACATTAAAGTTTGATAAATATGGTGACTGATGGTGGTTTCCTAGGCTTCTAGACCTGTTCTTTTCCTCATCTTCCATACTCTCCCAGGCAATGTCTCTGCCTTCCTGGCACCAGTAACAGTCAATAAACTGATAACTACAACAACTGATTTCCAACTCAGATCTCCATTCCAAGCTCCTGCTTGTTTGTGCAACTGTTCAGTTGACCACTGGATGTCTGCATCTGGGTATCTCACAGGGGACCCCATCTCAAGATATGGAAGGGTGGTTGCTCCAGTGAAGCTGCTATTGATGGGCTAGCCTGGATATCTATATCAATTGGGACCAATTTAAAATTAGTCCAGGTGGTTAATTGTTGCTGTAGTAAAAGCAAGCAAGCAAGCAAACAAACAAAAAACAAAACAAAACCAATCAGTTTTGTCCTCTCTTGAATTTGTCCTTTGTCCTTTCTTGAAGGAGTCTAGGAACATTTTATTCTCAAAAATTAATGACTTTTCAAACTCTTAGTTCCATTCCCCCCCCCCCAAAAAAATAAACAGCCTTGTGGGGGATACTGTTGGTACTCCTCCAGATTCGCTCTTCAGAGTCAGTATGGCTGTCCTTCTGCTACTGGAGATATCTGTGGATGTATCCATTCCAGACAATTGTCTTAAGTGGTAGGAAACTCATTTTCTCAAAGGTACACCCTTCTGGGAGGGCGGTCTGTGGCCAATGATGGGTCAGTATAGGGATATGGACGTCTAGTCCCCTTATCTCAATTTGGAAAAACTCAGAAGGGCTTATTCTAGCTTCAGAGCTCTTGTAGGATCAGTTGAGGCCTTAGCTGTAACCACATCATGGGTTGGACTCTACTTTTACCTAGTACTCCTGTCCTCACTTTCCCACAGGTACCGCTAGAGAGGACTTCCCGATACAGCTTCGGCATGGAATACTCCATCCCAGAGCCTATTTGCAGAGAAAACAACCTAAGATACTACTGCTCCTTCATTATTTCCTATCTTACTAATGCACCAATATTTATCCTGCTGCCTGAACCAGACAATTAGGGATGTTTTCTACTTCTCTCCCACACAAAGAGGTCAATGTTGCATTGATCTCTCCTTTCTATCCTTCTGACCATTGCCCCGGTTGATCTGTCTCTTTCTTAGAAAATTACAACAGCCTCATAACTTGCTTCCTCACAGCAACCATCATAATATTTCTAGAATTAAACAAATAATATCATTTATAATCCTTCCTCTTATATAAAAATCTCTCAGCATAAAATCCAGATTTCTTAAGACACCATATAACACCTATTTGGTTCATTCAGCACCAGGCTTACCTCTCTCAGAGGAGTTATTTCATTGTGTTGCCACAGGTTAGCAGGTTTTCTCCATATGAAAAGTGGCCTCTTTGACGCTGAGAATGTGTTTTTGTATCTCAGCATTCCTAGAGCCTTGTCCAAAGGGTAGCATCTAGTAGGAATGTGAATGGAAGTTTCCTGCAGACATCTACTCTGTCCCTCTGTGTGGGCTATTCCTCCCATCCAACCCATTCTAAATTCAGGAAATGAAGTGTTTTCACTGTTTGCTTATGTGTTTAACTTGTCATTTACCTTTACTTCTTAAGAACAACCATTTAAACTTGAGGGCATGATGATCCATTAGGAATTTGCTGGGGTGACTGGGCAGCCAGGATTTATAGCACTCTGTCGCTGTGATTCTTTTTATGCATCCTGTAAATTTTGGTTATAGCTACACTTGTCTGTGGCCAGTGTGGACAAGGCTGGCTCCTTTTTGTAATTTCATAATCGCAATAAGATCATAAATCTCAAGCTGCCTTTTCTGTCTCTCCTTTTTTTCTTTTTTTGGTAGCCTATTGCCTGAAGCAAGACAATGGACTTTCAAAGGAAAATGTCGTCATTAACAGATAGCCACTCTCAATGAGTCAGGCAGTGCTATTTCAAGGATATGTGATGCTATTTCAAGGATATGTGAAGTTCATCCCCATCTCTTGACTAAAGGCTCAGTACTAAAAACTTGTGAGGATTTTCTCTGTGACCAAGTGATCCCATCTTTGCAGAGCTGAAGGACAGGTGTGCAGATATGAGTATCCAGATGTTGGTGTCATCCTTATGCCTCACCCAGGTGGTCACTAATCTTTAGGAGAACAATACAAGTAGTTTGACAATGTGGAAATTTGTTCAGCCTTCCTGGATGTAGTAACTACCTTTTATGTCACTATTACGTTAAGTCTGTCCAAATGGCTCTGTCTGTGTTGTCCAAAAAAAATTATTCTTGAAGATTGGGATTTTTAAAAGTAAACACAGTATCTTAGAACAGATACGTTTACTGAAAAACAGTGGAACAAAAATGCAAAGAGTTTCCATATCCTCTATACTCAGTTTTCCTCATTAACACGTTAGTATGATATATTTGTTACAAATAAATAACCAATATTGATACATAATTACCAACATCCAATAATTTATTTATCTTTTCTTAGTTCTTTTTAACCTAATATCATTTTGTGTTCTAGGATCCCATTTGGGATACCAATTTATATTTGATTGTCATGTCTCCTGAGGCTCCTCTTGGTGGTGACAGTGTCCTAGACTTTCCTTAATTTTGATGACCTGGACAGTTTTGAGGAGTACTGGTAAGTTATTTTGTGGAATTTCCTCATTTGGGATTTGTCTGATGTTTTTCTCATGATGTGACTGGGATTATAGATGTTTGGGAACAAGACCATGCGGGTAAAGTGACATTATCATCACATAATATCAAAAGTATGCGTACTTAACATGGTGTCGCTATTGATGTCAACATTGATCACCAGGCCAAGACAGTGTTTATAGGATTTTTTCATAGTAAAGTTATCCTTTTCTCTTTCTTTTCATGCTATACATTTTGGAAGAGAGTCACTATGCACAGTCCACACATAAGGAAAGGAAAATTAATCTCTACCTCCTTGAGGGACAAGTATCTACATAAATTATTTGGAACTCTTCTGCAGAGAGATTTGTCTTTTGTCCTCCATTTATTTATTTAGTCAACCCTTTACTTATATCAATATGGACTAGTAGATACTATATTTGGGGTTATAATCTAATATTACTTTATTTTGTTGCTTAAATTGTCTCAGACCTGGCCACTGGGAGCTTTTTCAGTTGACTACTTTGTCTCTTTAACATACCCCCACCATTGTGGGGATGCTTTGTTTGTTTGTTGGAGTATTTCCTTACTTGCTGGTCTTCAAGAGATATATGTATATGTGTATATTATATATATATATATATAATTACAAGATATATAGAGTATAATATATGTAGTATAATGAAATATATAATAGAATAGAACATATATAATATATTCTTACATATATAATATAGCATGCATATGTGTGTGTATATATATATATACATATATATATATACATAGCATTTAACATGCCTTTTAAGTTTTTGCTGAAAGCATTATACATCGGGTAACGGGAACTGAAGTAAATAGGCCTTTTGTGTAAGGTTTTATGTTAATCTGGCTAGGAATTGTATTGTGTTTAATATTTGCTGTAGCTATATCATTTTGATCTCCCCTGTTGACTTTGGGCTTTCATAAGTGCTCCTCCTCAGAGTCCGCATCTTGCAGCTCTTTCTGCTGAAACCCACTGTTACTACACTGGAGTGCTGTTGGCGTTGTGGTAGATGTGGTGGAATGGAAGTGTCCTATAACCTTAGGATTAAATCTCAATTTTTCAGTGAATTCAGTCTTCCTGTGTCCCTGGACTATGACCTTCATAATGTTTCTTAGCTTTTCTTTTTCCCTTTAGATGGGACCAGAAGGCTTGTAGGGGCTGGAGTGGGAGGAACATTCCTCGCCTAGCTGGGATGAGGCTCTGGCAGTCTTTTTTTCTGCAGAGGCTGTCTTCTTATGGAGAATGGTCTGGGCATATTTCACAGATTACCCTACTTCCACCTCCTGCACCAGAACCTTGAGGGGATCTTTCTTGAATCTTTACCCTGAGAGCTTTGTGCAGTTCTTGAGGTAAAACACACCAAAGTGTAGGGTCTACCCTAAGATTGCAGCCCTAGAAACTTTTCATTCCCAAATCCAGCACATACTCAGTTTCCAGCAGTTTTTCCAAATGCGCATTTAAGTGTTTCCACCAGTTTAGGGCTCCAGCAACTTCTGCTCCAAGTAAATAGATCTTGGCTGAGGTTCTCTGGATGTGTCCTGTCTCTCCTGATTTTGGTGTGGTAGAGTGCCCTATGAATGACCTGAATTCTCAATGGCTCTGAGAAAAGTCTTTGCTTTAGTTTATTCACCTTTTCCTTATAAGGACTGGATTGATGACTTCTAAGCTCTTTACATCAGAGGTGAAACAAGAAGTCAAAATTGGGATTTTAAGCAGAATATAAGGAGAGTCAGCATGACCCTAAACAACATGATGTCACCTCCATGATTCTTAATTATACAGTCAGCCTCATATTAAGCACCTGTGCATTGGCGTTTGCACATCCCCCCCTACACACACACACACACACAACATCACTCAACTCTATGAAAGACATTTGTTAAGTGAGTACTAGAGACTTTAGAATCTTTCAGTGGGTATATTTTCCTTTATTCATCTTGGACACAAATTTACTCTTGGTTATTTTTTAACGGTTAAACAGATGTAAAATGTGCTTTCAAAATGTGTTTATTAAATGAACAAAAGTCTTTAGTAATTACATAATGATAAAATGAAATACAATGTGAGGGAAAAAACTTTGATTTTATATATAAATTGTAACCAGTAGGGGATTTTGAAAGTCAAAATTAAGATTGATCATTATTACCACTTCCCTGAAAATGTTGCCATACCAAAGAAAAATACAGAATTGCAGGGTTGGAAATAACTGAAATCACCATAATTTCCTGTCTCTGTGTTAAACAATATTGAGACTGGGATATTTTTCTCTCTATATATTAAATAGTACTGAAAACAAGCAAAAAAACTTAGCTACTTGCTCCAGAAAAATACTTCTTCCAGGAGAATAAGACTGTGAGCAACCAAAGTTACCTAAATGTCATGACTAATAGCATGCTTATCAACTCTCTCAAGACCCTCACAGGCTTTGCTCAGGAATTCACAGCTATGCCATAAATTCTACCCAGTCTCAATCATCCCCCTACCTTCGAAAAACCACCTTAAAATTGATCCACCCAGCCTAGAATCTTATACGTATCTTTCCTTTATTTCTCCCTACTTAGATGGTATTAAGACCTGTGAGGGTACGTGTTCTACTTTCCTCAAATAAGTCTAGTAATCTTACCTTTGCTCTATCAACAGGTTTTTCTAATCATCTTTTAGGGAACTAATAGGTGATAAAAGGAGCTGGAAAGGATAATTGAATGTACTACTTTGGGAAGCCTTTAATATGGTTTACATTGTAGAGTCTAATATAGCTCTTGCATTTCAAAAAATTATGCCTACACCCTCTCCAGTAATGAGAAACTTATTAAAATTATTTTTCTTTATTTTTTCCTTAGATCTATCAGAAAGTTCCCCCTTATTTTGGTGAAATTCCATCTCCTTTTTACATTAACTACTGGAAAGCTCATGACAGGCTTGTGAATGCACTATGATTTGTGATTTTTGTATGCACCTTCCAGAAACACAATTGCAATAACTCTTCACTTGAGAAACTTAAAGAGGAAGGGAACTTAATGACTGTTGTAATATATTTTTAAATAGATTATAGCTCCTTAAAGACCTCAATTTGACAACAAAATTCTTTTAACAAAATCTAAGGAAATACTTAGTGATGGGATTTATTGTTAAAGATCTAAATTCTAGTGACAGCCATTCTAAAAAATCATTTGAGATCATTGTAAATTAAATAAGCAAACCATAGTCGAGGACTGGTAAAAGCTGCCCCAATTCTCCACTTACTTTTTCCTCTGTCACTTCTTCCCAAATACACATGATACAGAGAGCTTGGGAAATGATTTTCATGTCAGTGAATAATTGTATAGTCTTATGGGATGGTGAATAAATCATTTTCTTAAGCTGGCTAAATTGTGCTATGCCATTGATCAATAGTGTCTGCATGTCTTCTTCCTTCCTTCCTTCCTTCCTTCCTTCCTTCCTTCCTTCCTTCCTT
>NW_023270374.1:12541334-12757914 GCF_011800145.1 Mirounga leonina | reverse complement strand
TTCTTTCTTTCTTTCTTTCTTTCTTTCTTTCTTTCTTTCTTTCTTCTTTCTTTCTTTCTTCTTTCTTCTTTCTTTCTTATTGCATTACTGCAGGGGAGCAAAACTTGCCACCTTAAAATGTGTCTCTTTGGCATGTGGATTACTTAAGGCTGATTGTTGTTAAGAAACAGAAGGCTCAGGAAGAGCTTCTGACCTCCCTAACTACCTTATAGAATTTAGATGAAGGACCTGCTCCAGGAAGAGAGCTCTCACCATAGATAACTATAGCATAATATGAACATCATATGAGTAGACAGGGAGAAACTTACCAAAGACTGTTTGTTTAAATTCCCCTCTATGTCCCATTGCTTCTGTATGGCCCAGCAAACATTACCAGATATTTACTCCTTTTCATCTTCTTATGAATTGTCTTTCTTCTCTTTTGAGTCCAGGACACCACCCCCTTCTCCTTAGCTCTGATGGTTTATAAGCCTTAATTGCCTGCCTGCCTGTGGGCCTCATATTCTTATGGATTCCGTGTACATACATAATTAAAATTGATTTTCTCCTGTTTATCTGTCTTATATCAATTTAATTCTTAAGAGCAGCCAAAAGAATTTTAAGGGGTAGAGGAAAAATTCCCCCCAACAATAAAATATACATAGTTTTGTGTATGCATTTCTAAATTTTTAAAAAGGGCTTATTAGTTCAAGATATTTTGAGGTATTCTGGACTTGGCCAATATCTAGCTGCTTGGGTCATTGTCAAGTAGCTGGCCAAAGTGAGCATGATCAGAGGAAATTCTGGGAAGAATCGCTGTTTACTTCTCCACACACACCAGGTAGTATACCAGTTTGCATGGTGTGCCCACCTCCTTAATGTGCATTGCCCCATCTGCCATAGTCAAAATCTCATGGTATTTCTACTTACAGGCTTGTGGGGTAGGGCAACATTCATTCCAGAGGAATGAGAGAAGTACTGATCAAACTGTGCCCTGGGCTTTCAGTGAAGAAAGAACTGGGCTTTCAAGAGCAGACCAGGAGTGGGAACCTCAGAGACCATGACACTTCCTTCAGCCAAAGAAATTCAGCACCTTTTATTTTATTTATTTATTTATTTATTTATTTATTTATTTATTTATTTAAATATAATAACAGTTATGCAGAAAATTTCATTTGAAAAAAAGGAGGGCGCCTGGGTGGCTCAGTTGGTTAAGCGACTGCATTCGGCTCAGGTCATGATCCTGGAGTCCCTGGATGAGTCCCGCATCGGGCTCCCTGCTCGGCAGGGGGTCTGCTCCTCCCTCTGACCCTCCCCCCTCTCATGTGCTCTCTCTCTCTCATTCTCTCTGTCTCAAATAAATAAATAAATAAATAAATAAATAAATGAAAAAAAGGAAAAATGCTTCTGAAGAAATGTTTAGAAACTACTGGCCTATTTCCATACTATAGTAAATTATATCCAATTCAATTTAAGTCTTTCCCCATCCAAATTCATGGAACCCCTGGGATCTACCTGCAGGCTCAGGTGCTGCACAGATCCCAGGCTGAGTACCTTGTCTTAGGACCACAGCTTCTTCTCTTATCTACCAAGAATTTTCCTCAATACACATTACTTGCCTCTATCTCCGTATGTTGCCATGTTGCATGCTTTTGGGCTCCTGCTGGGCTTCATCTACCTGTTGAGTCACTCTCACAGCCTGGCTCCCATAGTCCTCTCTTTGCTTCTCTACCGCTTTATTTGTCTTTGCAGCTGCATAGAATTATCTAAAATGTATGTTAAATAATGCATTTGTTTGTTGAAGCTCCCTTGCACAGAATATAAACTCCATGAATACAAGGAATTTACCTGTTTAGGTTTCTGCAGTATCACCAGTGCCAAGGAACTCTATTAGTTGTATATAAAAAGACCTGTGATTCTACTCTATAACTTCCTAGGTACCTATGCATTTCTTCTCTCATTAGCTGCAGTTAGAGCTGTTCAGATTCCATGTTATGCCGGATTCTTCTTGTATAGGTCTTACTACAAAACAATAGGAAGATCAGCCACCTTCTCTCTGAGAAATGATATTCTGACTTATACTCCTGCCTTGTTTTTTGTCCATGGATGGCAGAACTTTGTCAAATAAGTAGACTCCCATTCATCTTATGCACATGGAGTGATAGGAATAATAGCAAATACAATTACATTGTTTTTTTTAAAAAAAAACAAAACAAAACCCAGCTTTATTGAGATAGCGTTCACGTAACACACAATTTACTCATTTAGATTGTACAATTCAATGGTTTTTTGATATTATTAATTTTTAAAATTCTGGTAAAATATATATAACATAAAATTTGCCATTTTAACCATTTTAACTGTATAATTCAGTAGAATTAATTGCATTTACAATGTTGTACCACCATTACCACTATTTATTTTTAAAACTTTTTCATTACGCCAAACGTAAAGTCTGTACTCATTAAGAAATAACTCCCCATTCTCCTTCTCCCCAGGCTCTAGTAACCTATAATCTACTTTCTGTCTCTCTGAACTTGCCTATTCTAAGTACTTCATTTAAGTGGATTCATACAATATTAGCTCTTCTGCATCTAATTTATTTCATTTAGCATAGTGCTTTCAAGGTTCATCCATGTTGTAGCATGTGTCAGAACTTCATTCCTCACTTTTCTCTCAATTTTTAAAAAATATTTATTTATTTGAGAGAGAGCATGAGCATGAGCAGGGGGAAGGGGTAGAGGGAGAGGGAGAAACAGACTCCCCGCTGAGCAGGGAGCCAGACACAGGGCTCCATCCCAGGACCCTGGGATCTTGACCTGAGCCTAAGGCAGATGCTTAACCAAATGAGCTACCCAGGAACCCTCCTCACTTCTCTTTTAATCACTACAATTACATTGTTTAAAGAATGTCTGGTTCTGCCCACAGCCTCAGCACCCTATAACTAACTACCCATTAAAGAAAAAAGGCTCCCATAAAACCCTAATAAATCTTGGGACTCTACATGCCCCAAAGTACTCAAATTACCAGAAGTAATTTAAAAATATTTCTATTCCTCACTCAGGTGTCAGGTGAAAAGTTACATCTTTAAGCCCTTATTTAAAAAAGAAAAAATTCCTGCCTATCTTTCCTAGTTCTCAAATATTATATTGCTGTACCATATAGCTCTAATCTCTTCACCCACAAATCTATCACAAAACTGCCATAGATACTCATGATACATAGACCTTCTCTTTTTTCCATTCCCTGTATCATACTGTCTCACCTCCCCAACAGAAGTCCCCACTTGACTTATACTTTGTATCAGTTATCTATCTATCTATCTATCTATCTATCTATCTATCTATCTATCTATCATCTATCTATATCTATCTATCATCATCATCTTTCTATCTTAATTATTTATGTATCTATGTATCATCTATCTATTTCTATATCCGTTTGTCTGTTACAAACCACTCCAGGACTTAGTAGCTTAAAATGATTATTTTTATATTCTAAAATATCTCTCCCAAGATATTTATTAACTATAAAGTTAAATAGTAACTCTAAAATGGAAAATTAGAAAGAAACCACCTTAACCTACTGATCAAGGTGAACAGCACTAAAAGCCAACTTAACGTCATATACTCCCTGATAGGATGGACTGAGATGGACGTCACTTCATTCCTAAGATGCAAAATCTCAACCAAACCCAAACTGAGGAATATTTTGCAAAATAACTGACCAGTACTCTTCAAAAGTGTCAAAGTCATGAAAGATGAGGAAAGACTGAGAAACTGTTATAGATAAGAGGAGACTAACAAGACAAAAACTAAATGAAATGTGGAATCCTGGACTAGATCCTGGAACAGAGAAAAAAGCATTAGTGGCAAAAAATGGTGGAATTTGGGTAAGACCCCTACTTACTAGTGTTAATTTCCTGGTTCTAATCATTGGATTGTATGGGGTAATAATATTAAGGGAAGTTCAGTAAGAGGTATATGGAAACTTTCTATACTATTTTAGCAACTTTTGGATAAGTCTACAATTGGTTCGAATTAAAAGTTAAAGAGAGATACACAATGATATATTGCTTCATACATTTCTGTGGGTTCCCAAGTGATTCTTCTGTCTTACCTGGGCTCACACATGCAGTGGCATTTATTGGGTGAGATGGCTAGGTGCTGGCTTATCCAGGACATGGAGCAATTGGGCATCTCTTTTCATGTGATCTTTCATCGTGGGCTTCTTCTCACCATGGTGGTCTCAGAGTGGTTTCCAGAGGGTGAAACATAAGCCATAAGCCATAAGTTTCCAAATGCCTGCCCTTGGCAATCGTGCATCACTTCTGCCTCATTCTGTTGGTCCCTGGTAGCTCAGTCAGTTAAGTGTCTGCCTTCAGCTCAGGTCATGATCTCAGGGTCCTGGGATCGAGCCGAGTCCCACATCGGGCTCCTTGCTCAGCGGGAGCCTGCCTCTCTCTCTCCCTCGGCCCCTCCCCCCCCACTCATGTTCCCTCTTGCAAGCTCTGCTCTCCCTCTCTCTCTTTCAGATAAATAAATAAACAAAAAACAAATAATAACAACAACAACAAAAACAAGTCCTGAGGCCAGGCCAGATTCAAGACTTTGTGTTGAGAGGAGCAGTGACAGAGTCACATTCCAAAGGGTTGTGGACATGGGAAGGCATAATTCATTGAAGACATTATTATAAAAATCTACCATGAGCCACATTGGACAGTGCCAGAATACCACAAGGGACTGATGACCACAGGCTGGACACCTCCATCCCCATTGCAGTCACATCTGTCCTGCTGCAATCCCTGGGGAGTGTGGGCCCTCTCTCACCCTGAGTCGTTTTTTTCTCATGCAAAAATTTTCATGGAATAAAAAACAATCCCACTTTTATACATCTCTCTGGGGAATATATTGCATATGTGTGCGTATGCAAGTCTGTGTGGAGGTTGCTTTGTAAATTTAGGTTTGTTTTATTTTATAGCAGCAACCTTGATTTTCTCATCATTTGTTAAATTCTATTTCCCAGACCTAAATTCTGTAATGATTGCAACGCAGATGGTTTCTGTATGTGTGTAACAAAAAGGACTGGGCATCAGGGAGCAGCAAGGGAGATGTTCACCATTTCTTTATAGTATTCACTATAGATAATTCAAAGAGGGGCTCACTGGTTTCGCCAAAACATTTATAAATTTAAGTGGCCCTGATTCTCTTTTTTTCTCCAGGATTTTGCTGTGTTCCAATCAGAAAAAGTTTCACTTTAAGTCAAATCAAATGAAAGATAAAATCAACTAGTAACTGAACAAGAAAACAGAAATCAATAGTTTCCTATAGAGCAAGGAAGAAATCAATAAAAATTGGAAGGAGAACTCATTATCTATGTTCAGGGTAATCAGAGTTGAGAAAAATTCTGCCATTGGTTAATGGACAGGGGCAAATAATATGTCTCACAGATAGGATTGTTATTTGTGATTTGATACCTAAAATGGTATTACATTCAGAGCTTCCAATTATAGGACCAGATAGAAAGTGGCATCAATACACACTTCATTTTAATTGAATTTGGTGTTTAAATAGAAAATAAAAGTGAATTCTATCAAAAGACCTGAATTCTTGTTCTATTTGAGCCCAAGAATGAGGCTACTGCATTTTCTCTATTTACCATATGCGTTGATGTTACTTAAAAACAAGCTGTATTTGTTCTTACTTCCATGTAAACAGAACAGCGGTTTCTACTTTGGTCTGTCTCCCCAAAAGTTAATCTATCAGGAATTTCATATGCCTGTGCCCTGCCTCATCCGTCTTTTAGACAGTGATAAAAAGTAGAGTCATGGACAGCCAGTGGAGCCCCAAGCAGGCTTGTGCTCTTAATTACTTTTGAAACTTTGAAATCAAGATACCCTTTCCAAGAAGGATCTCTCATTTTAAATGAAGTGAATATTTTTCCTAGATACTACACTTCATTTATGTTCTTAGACTAAAAAAAACTGGAACTCTTTGGTACAGAAAATGAAAAAAGCCTTTTGCTTTCATTCTGGGAGTTGGAGGATGGGGATAGTGTCATTTCTGCTAATCTAATGCAGTGAAAGTTTACAATGTAAGCCATTTTGATTAAAATAGAACTCTGGACACCTAGGTGTATAGATTCCCATATTACATTAGAATATATATGTTATATAAATATTAAATAATAATTGTATATAATATTAAATATATTAAATAATCATAATTATATAGGGTATTAAATATATATTTGTTTTTAAAATTTTTTAAGATGTCATTTATTTTTTATTTTTTTTTATTGTGTTTTGTTAGTCACCACACAGTACATCGTTAATTTTTGATGTAGTGTTCCATGATTCATTGGTGGTCAGTAAAAGTTTTAATTGGCTTGAATAAATAAAAGTGTCATTGCACATTTCTATCCTACAGAGATATTTGGGTTTAAATATGCTTTTACATGATTTTATCTATTGTATACAATTATGCATTTATTTTCCACAAGATGGCTTTACTAAACATAGATTTTGAAATTTTGACTCTTTTCTGTAAATTTAAACTTTTAAGACTTGCAATATCCTCTTCTATAGGTCATTACCTGAAATGAGACTTTTTGGGCCAAGACTTCATGCAACATCTTTTCCCTTGTGTTGAAATAAGGTTGCATACAGTCAATCTGTGGATAGTAGTTATTCTAGGTGCAGGATAATGACCTGATTCCTGGAGAGAGAGTCAAAATAGAATACAGGATTCCTGATCTCCAAAATGTTACATGTTAAAGGGAACAGCCAGTATTAACAACACAGAGGAAAAAAAATTGCACAAATCAAATATTAACAAGTGCATATTGATAAAACTGTGGGAAATCAAAACATATAAATTCTGAACTGAAATGCAGGCATACACACACATATACACATTAAGGGAAGCTAACTGCTATAAAAGAAACAGGAAGGAAGGAAGGAAGGAAGGGAGGGAGGGAGGGAGGGAGGGAGGAAGGGGAAATGAAGGAAAGAATTTCAGTGGTGTTACATACTGATGGTTCCATTCTCCCTTATGTCATAGAGGGTTTGCTCTGTGTGGTCAGTCATGGATGTAGGCTCTTAATGATCTTTTGGTTCCATTTCCCTCTGAATCCTAAAAGACATCACTATTCACCTGGATAATTAGGAAATAGACATGGAGGATGTGGAGGGTGTTTTCCACATGCTGATTTGGGAGTAGCATACATTATTTCCACACATATTCTGTTGGCCAGAACTCAGTCACAGTGCCAAGATAGCCTCCAGTGATCCTTGCCCCCTGGTAGTCACACCTTGTGAAGGCCCCTCGCACATTGCTATAGCAGAAATGATGGTATGAGTTCCAAAATTATATTGTAAAGGATTTCTGCTTCCATCTTGAGCTTGCTCTCTCTTGGATCACTGATTTTGTGGAAAGCAAATCGCCATGTTATGAGCAGTCTAATGGGGAGAACTCCATGTTGGGAAACTTCTAGCTAACACCCAATAAGAAAACAACAACCACCATGTGAGTGAGCTTGGAAGCAGATGGTCTAAAGCCAGTTGAGCCTTGAGATAATTGCAGACCCAGCTGACAGCTTGACTATAACCTCTTGAGAGAGGCTGAGCAAGAACCACCCAGCTAAGCCATTCTTGGATTCCTGACCCTCAGAAACTGTGGATAACAACTATATGATGATTTCAGCTGCTAACATTTTGGAGTAATTTGTTACATAGCAATAGATACTTATGTGCATGATCTCACCTACCTGGGAAATGATCTCTAGCTATGTGATAAGGAAAGGATACGGCATTAGTGTATACATGGCTGTCTCTACCATACTCAGTATCCACCCTGTGCAGGAATCAAGATCAAAGAGACATAATACCTTCTCCTGAGGAACTCTAAGAACAAAATAACCACAGACGCATTGCCCCAAATTCTCCACGGGCTCCTCACTTTTTCTCTGCAGACCATGAAAATGGCCTTCACAGAGAATGCCAGAAGAGATGGTGCCTTGAGATCTGGGCTACTCCCAGATTTCAGTCTTTCTTCTGCATGGGCCAAGAGAGGAGACTCTGATCTTTTCCAAGGTATTCTAGACTGGGAAAAAAACAAAAACAACAACAACAAAAAAAACCCCCCAAAACCAGACCCTTGTACTGAAGTACTTAACTCTTGTACTGAAAGGCTTCCAACAGGTCCTTCCAAGCCAATGATAATTCAGAAGTAAGTCTAGGGACCCAGAACACATTATCATCAGGCCTGAAATTCCCCTAGTGGATTACTCAAAGGAAGAATGGATTACATTGCCCACAAGCTTTCCACTGGATATTGCATAGCTGTCTAATAAAATATATTCAGATAGGCAAACTCTGGTGTGAATACTTTTAAGTTACTTATTTCCAAGCATGCTATCTATCTATAGTCCTCCCTGTAGCTTAAAACATGCTATAGGGGGCGCCTGGATGGCACAGTCAGTTAATTGTCTGACTCTTGATTTCAGCTCAGGTTATGATCTCAGGGTCTTAAGATCAAGCACTGTGTCAGGCTCCATATTCAGTGGGGAGTCTGCTTGTCCCTCTCTTTCTCCCTCTGCCACCTTCCCCCACTGCTCATGCATACATGCTCTCTCTCTCTCTCAAATAAATAAATAAAATCTTTAAAAATATATTATTGAAAAGAAAAGCTGAGAAAAATAGAGAGAAAAAGGCTTTTTTGGCCTCTGGAAATCATAAAAAAAAAAAAAACAAACAAACAGATTCCTACTGTGTCTAACCATTAAATAGGCTCTGAATATTAAGGTAATTGTCATCATTTGCCCATAAGAAAAATCAGCAAAACACAAAATTGTTACCAACAAACACTATGGGTGTCCCTTTCCAATGGTGGGACCAGTCCTTGACTGAATAGAAATAAGATGATTGTCAAGTGTAAATAACAGGGAATTTAAAGTAAGAAGTACTATGCCCACCACTCTGTTTGTATGACCTGGGGACTTTTACCTCATTGAACCTGTTTCCATTTCTTTTTTTTTTTTTTAAGATTTTATTTATTCATTTATTTGAGAGAGTGAGAGAGAGAGAGAGAGAGAGAGCACACGAGAAGGGGGAGGGTCAGAGGGAGAAGCAGACTCCCTGCCGAGCAGGGAGCCCGATGCGGGACTCGATCCTGGGACTCCAGGATCATGACCTGAGCCGAAGGCAGTCGCTTAACCAACTGAGCCACCCAGGCGCCCCTTTCCATTTCTATAAAAATGGGGATAAAGATGCTGTTACCTATATTTTACTAGTGAGGCAAAAAAATATATATTATATAGGTGAATTGTCACATGTCTATTTCTATTTTTATACCAAAAGTTGAATAATAATAATAGCCTTTGCCTTTTGCCATTAGGGACTTTTAATTTTCCTGGTGGCATTTCTAGAGCTTCACATTTTATTCATTTTGTTGTGGAGGTTTCCTTCAGTGTGAGGAATTAAAACTGTCTTGAATTACAGGAAAGGTTTTATTGACAAAGCATGACTAAAATTTAAAGTGACTTAAAAAAATTATACCAGAAAAAAAATTATACCAGAACTTTACCATACAAATGAATATCTCTCTCTTGGAAAACTATACACATATTTTAGTGAGCTGCCAACCTTTAGTATCTTTGAAAATTTCAACTTTCAGAACAGAATTTTCAGCCATGGCCTGGTCTTTCAACAAACATTTATTAAGGCCCTATTATGTGCCTGGAGCTGTACTAGGAGCGAGGCACAAAATAAAACATCAAATATCTTTATTTTTTTTATGAATGCTCATTCATTGGAGTGAATTTGATCTTTTTGTGAAATCAAACAGTCGCCAGAGAACCAAGCCTCACCAGAGAATCTTCATTCAAGTTGAAGAAGGTTGGAACTAGATGGGTGTAATTATACTTTGTATCAAAAATAAGTGTGAGGGCACCTGGGTGGCTCAGTCATTAAGCGTTTGCCTTCGGCTCAGGTCATGATCCCAGGGTCCTGGGATTGAGTCCCACATCGGGCTCCTTGCTCGGCGGGAAGCCTGCTTCTCCCTCTCCCACTCCCCCTGCTTGTGTTCCTGCTCTCGCTATCTCTCTCTCTGTCAAATAAATAAATAAAAATCTTAAAAAAAAATAAGTGTGATTGGAATACAATGAAACTGATTTTTTCAATGGGGCTGGTAAATTTAATCCAAAATCAATTCTAGACTAAGGAAAAACTAACATTTATTGAATACCTAGTATGCTCTAATCATAATACTTCCAAACATCATTCTGGGAAATTCTTTCAAAGGTCCATTATCTATACTTAGCCATGAAACTCAATGATTTTGCCAGACCATATTGCTAGGATGTGGCAGAAATAAATCCAGTCTCAAATCCCTCTGACATCAAAGTCAAAGACCATGTCCTTCCAGTTATAACAATTGCATATCCTTACAAGTTTCAAATAGTTTATGGACAATGGCAATGAAATAGAGTATTTACATGACTTCCCAAGGGAACCACTTAGAAATAAGAAAGCATATGGAACCAGTAAGTTCAGAATTATTTTCCAAAGATTATTAGTCTTCTTGATAATTGTGTCTTGTGTGTCCATGCAGTAAGACCAATTTCCATTCCAACAAAAAGCAAATTCCAACAAAAGGATAAAGAGATGAGATTCACAATGGATTACCCTGTGAAAATCATTAACCAGTACCTCCATGGCTATGGGATCACAAACCCTAAAGTGCTGCAAATTTATGATTGTTTTCCCCTTTAGTGATTTGACTTTTAGTAATTGACAGTTGCCAAAGCCCTACCCCAAGGTGACACTCTCCTATAAATCTTCTTTGTTAAAATTCAGAATTTTCTAGCAAAAGCACAAAAATCTCCAAGCAGGCAATGTGTTCCTTTGCTCTTTCAAAGCATTGACATCCCTAAAATCCAGTCAGCCTGCACCTGTCCCATGGCTTCTCTTACTATAATATTTAGGCTCAGGAATCATGCTGTGTAGGTTGATAGATCACACTGCTGGAGAAATATGCAGATGACTTGGCTGAAACACCTTTAATTGACAGAACCTTTACAGACACAAAGAATTCAGTCAGCTAAATAATATTAGGATTAGGCTTTGCCTTTCATTGAAGCATCTTCCTTTAGAAAATGAGTTTCATCCATCATTTTTGTCAAAGTCAGGGACAGCCATTTTGTCAACCAGACATGTTTATTTAATAAGCAGCATGGTGTTGCTTTGTAATCCCAGGAACACATATAAGCACTGCCTCTAAGCCCCCTCTCCCACTGCCCTAACCTCTGTATTGTTATATCATACTTGTAGTCAACTCTCTGAGTTAGGGGGCGCTTAGGACAGGATTGGTGTACATCTTGGCATTGGGCCCAGAGCAGTCAATCAGCAAACATCCATTGAGTGGATTCTATAAGCAAACACTTCCTCAGCTCTGAGGGGGATATGAAAAAGAATGCCATATGTCTACACAGACAAGGATTTTAGAATCTAACTGGAGAGGAAATAGCAATAGCCCCTATTTATTATGAGTTCACTACTGGGATTCTTACATTTAATCCTCCCAATAAAGCTGTGGAGCTGTATGACTCTGTACCTTTTAGATAGGAGGTTTACAGAAGGTAAGGAATTTGCACACATCATCCAGTTCATAAGCAAATGAACTCTGCTTTGCCACAAACCTTAATTTTAAAATCTTAATAGCCATTATACTATAACTTTACTGTCAATGCAAAAAAATTTTTAAAAGATGTAAATGTAGAAAAAGAAATCACATCAGTAAAGGCAATAAATATCAATATAGCACTACAGCAGAAAAAATGGACTTGACCGGTGCTGAATATGTGGAACAGGGAAAATGTGGGAGCTTGGGAAAATATCTGAGCTCATGTTGGAGGAGGTCATGGAGTGGACGTGACTGCTGGTTGATCCCCAACCTGACGTGGGCAATTGGAGACTCCTTGCTCCCTCCCCGTCCTTGGAATGTACAGTCTGTCCACAGTGGGAGCTGTTTTCAAGGACACAACCTTGAGAGAACAATGCATTGTTGAGGCTATCTGGACAGTATACGTGACTGACCCCAGTTAAAGCCTCTATGTAAGATTCTCTTTAGTTTCATTTTAATCTCAGTTCTTTATTTGATAAAGGGATGGCTTAGAAAATGGAACTCCCAACTCTAAAAGGCTTAGCTGCCACTTATTCAGCTCTCCTGGGTGCCAAGCATTGTGCCAAATCCCCCGCAGACACCATCCTAGTGCATTCTGTCAGTAGCCTATTATCTTTATTTTCCAAATAAGGAATGTAAAGAATGGAACACCTAGTTAGCCTTCAGAAGGTAAAGAAAGAGGTTTGCTTCCAGAGTTTCCTTCCCTGATATATCATGAACCTTGTCTCAGAAATGAGCTGGAAATACCTTGTGCATAGTGCCGGAGACAGAGAACACGCTCACTTCTCAGATTCATCTAGAAGGGAGTTCTCATCTTGCTCCACACACTTCATTTTCTATAGAAAGACTTGATCATACTCTTCTCCCAGTTAAATAGTGGCGAGCCACATGTTGGTTTGGAGAAACAGAGCAATGAGATATCTTGCTATATTTTGTTTCTCTCCAGTTCCAATTCCCCTTGTGCTATTATGGTTCTAGTTGACAAAATTTACTGCTCTTATGCTTTCATGAGCTCCTGTAGAGCCTCCCAACACCCATGAGTTTCTTGGGGTCAGAGACTGTGTCTTATTAAACTATATTCCCCCTATCTTTTAGTTTTATATATGGTACATTGTATGCCATAGATATCTGGTAAAGTGAGCTTGATTCTATAAAGCTTCCCCTACCTGATTTGAGTGCTTAAAATGACTTAACATGGGACACGGATTTTCATTTTACGGTAAAAGATAAAGCTTTGAAGAAGTGGTTTATCATAAAAGTCAAGGTATTTTTTACCTTCAAGGGGAGGGAGCGAGCTCCCACTGGCAGGGGGCACACAGGAGGCTTTTGAGGTGCCAGTCACATTTTATTTCTTGATTTGTGTAGTAGGTACATAAATGTTCAATTGCTAACTATTCCTGAAATTTTTGCAAACATTTTCTGTATGCTTTATAGACTTTATGATATATAATACATATGTATAAAAGTGCATGCAACAAACAGAAAAGCACTTGTGCAATTTAAGGTCAAATATACTAAACACTTGTGTAACCACCAAACCATTTGTGTTTTACCAAGCTAAAAAAAAAAAAAAAAAAGACTTAAAATGCCCCCAGGTGAATTAATAATCTGACTTGAATTTCCATGTCAATGCACATGATGCTTTCTTGTGAGTGCAAGGAAGAGAGGAACACTGCAGAGATGGAGAAAGCATCCGTGGTGAGATAGAAGGATGAGACAAAGCAGTTCTTAGTAGGTAAGTTTGGGGAGCAGATATTCTGTTCATATGAGACACAGAGAGACATGTTCCCCTCTCAGAAGGACAGCTGCAGTATTGTCACAGTAGAAAAAAGAGAAATGGAAGTCAAATTTGGGGGAAAGAGGAGATGATGTTGGGTGAGAGTATTGTTGGTAGGCCTGATTATAGCGCAAACTCATAGATTTCCTGGGTTAAGATTGTGATCCTGGAATAAGGCTCTAGTACTACTTAAATAAAGGAAGAGACAGGACGCTAAATCTTGGCAAGTGTCCCACAAGAATCATGGATATACTGATCATCTTGAAAGGTTACTCCATTTATAAATCAAACATGGTATGTCACCATGGATTGGAGGACTATTGATTGGTATTACACAATGACATCGATTAACTATGGTAGCTTCACATTTGTCTCTTTGTTCTTCTTATGAATTATTTTATATAACAGGCTATGATTGTGAAGGTCTGAGCTTTAGAGTGAACCAAGGTAACTACTGTTCTGCAGTCCACTCCCATTTGCCCAGTGAATCTTTCCTAGGAGGTGACGCACCTAAATAGAATGGCACTCCATTTGGAAAGCTAATAGTTAAGCACTTTTCCCCCAGTGGATCAAGACCCATGATTGGGGATATTATTATCCCCTCTATAGAATTTGTTCCATGTCCCCATGTTTAAATTCAGAAGACCAATGGGATGGAAACATAGAATTAACCTGATTGCAGCAGAAAACATTCCTGAGTGAAAACCTCTCATTCTCTTGGTCTGTCTTAATAGGGAATCAAATGTGATTTGTGTGTGTGGAGATGATTACTGATGGGTAATTATTCTAAAATATCTCTTTTCAAATCCTTTGCATGGCAATCAAGGAAGAATGTGAGAGGTTAGACATTACATTACCAGAGTTATCAGCAGCATATAATTTCTTAATTATGCATAAAAACAAATAGCAAATACCTGCTGAAGGAGTTCCTGAATTTTCTTTGTGAAATGAAGTCTGGAGTACACATGGGCCTGTGAGCCTTAGTAGAGGCTGTGGTTTAAAAGACATGAGCAAAGATTCTTCCATCTAATAGCTGTGTGACAAACCTCAGTCTTGTTATCTCTATAGTGGGAATATTGGGAATAATAAATAAGAAACCAGTTCTTCTCTGGGTTGAAGTGTGAGTTACATTAAGTAGTATCACAAAATGCTTATGGTGATGTCTGGCACATAATACAAGACACTCAACAAATGACACCTTTATATTATGACTGTTATTTTTTACTATCAGGATTAATATTACTACAATTCCTTATACTACTAGCTTTGATCAAAGCCATACCTGATTCAGGCAGAAATAAATTTAAATGAGATGAATGTCACTTGGATATTTCCTTTTGGAATTAAATTATGTACAGTAGGGTGAAAATTAACCTGGGTCTTTAAGATAGGCCTTTTGAAGATTGCTGTAGGAGAGAAGGGTCTGTCACAACATTTTCCTAAGAGGGCCTCTTATTTGGCTTGGGCTAAATTGTTTCTTGGGTTTTCCTTAGGGTGGCAAGTGCTATTTGAAGGTGCCAGCCACCTTAAAGTCAATTAACATATTTACTTACACTTCCATCCTCTAATTTTGGGGGAAAATATGTACATTTTTGATCTATTATGAAGGCTTGTCAAGAACAGATGAAGTGTGAATTGTTACTATTTGTGTTCATTTCTTGTCAAAGTAAAATGAGTACTTTACCACTCAGCATCCTTCCTTAATTGTTCCCACAGAACGGGGCAGTTTTTGGAGACCTATGCTCTCAGTGGTATGGATCTTTAGCTTTTTGGAGTCACATTTATGATCAGTGATTAGACAGAGCAATTTATCTACATGGTCTTATTGCTGTGTTTGATTGGTGGGGGGGAATCTAATAATAAAAAAAAAAAAGACATGTACAATGACACAGGCTAGAACACATTTTTAGCTAGTAATAGAATCTCTACTCACTTCCACCGCAGAAAGCTGCGTGGAAACTACTGGGGACAAATTAGCACCTATCAGCCTTTCCTGCCTTGAAGGTATAAGAGTCTATAGTCTCCCATAGCAAACACCCAGTGTTTGATGGCTACCAAGTCATTGTAAAAGTGCCACCATTTATGATTTGCAAAAGCAGCCACACCATCTCTCCTCCACTGAGGTAATACCTTCATATCTTCCGAGTGGCTTGTCATGAACTATGGCTATAAGAAAGAACAAAGGGAACAAACCTGAGAATGGGATGAGAGAGTTGTCAACCGTTAAACTGGTGATTAATTAATGATTTCTTATGGAAAAATAGTTGAGCCCTGAAGGATTATCTGCATCATGATTCTTGACAACCAGAAAGTCATTCTTCGTAAGTAACATATTTGCAGATTGTATGATTCTGAAAACATGTTAACAATTAATTAATTTAATTAATGTTAGAAAAAAGAATTGAGCATTTAGCAACATATAAGAGAAAACCATGCTTAGAAAATTGGATGTCAACCAGTTCAATTAAATGCATTATGGGATAGATGTGTTATATAAATATAAATAAACAGGAGTATTGTTTAGAAACATTCCACTCCAATACCAATTATCAGGAAAATTAACGTGTGAGAGATGACAACTTATTGGTACATTTATGCCTTCAGGGGGAAGAGAGAATTTACATTTTACCTTGTACTCTATCTGTATATTGCAATTATGACTTGCATCAGAAAGTGGTGCTTTGGTGATTTCAAACATACATATACTGGATGAAAAAGTCTTTCGGAAACAAACGACTGCTGTACATTTATTGCATCCTAAATTTCTGCAGTCCTCCTATGCCTGGAAGGAACAAGTGGGTTTGGATTTAGATGCCAAATACAACTTCAACTCAAAAAGGAAGTTCAAATCCTTTGAGAAAATTTGATAACATTTTTAGTAGTGTTGGGAAAGCCATCTGTTTTTTAGTCCAGATGTAGGAATCTGAGTCATTTTTTTCTCTCAATTTTCTCCTGTTTCAACATCATCTTGTGTAGGTCAAGGTCAAAGTAAAGGGCAAACTAATCCTCTGTGTCTATTGCAACTCTGCAAATTGAAGGTACTTGGAAATGTTTTTGAATGTTACAAAAGAACTGCATCATGGACACCCATTTTTGTATCCACTGAGAAAGAAAGTTGAATATGTGAGTCTTTGGTTCAAAATGAGTGGGCACAATAACCCCAGTTCCCCTAGTTTAATGTCTCTCTTTCATATCTATGTCAAATCAAACAGGATTGCAAAAGTTCATTATTTCAACTTTCTGCAAGGTCCCTGGGGCTGTGAGTAGTCAGCAAGTACCAGCCACTTTTGGAGATGTCTTGTTAAGTTGGCTTTGTCCAATAGATTTTTTCAGGAACAGTTTCTTTCTTTGTGAAACATTCATGACATTCATAATACAATCATTCAACAAAGATTGATTCACAATATTAAGTGCAGGTTGCTGTTCCACTTAAAACAGCTCGCATGCATGGCCATGATTCCTCAAAACTCTTAGAAGAGTATTCATGGCTTTGAGTGTGATTTTGCAGTAGGGCACATGTGTGATGAATGATACTTTATGTTTCCCTTCATTTAGCAAAGAGTTTATGCTCTTGCCTTTACAGCAGTGATGTGATTATATTTTCCTGTTCTCTGACATGTACAATGCATACAGATTGGCCTAGGTGAATGTCCATAGAAACTTCATTTCCCACTTGCATAGAAACTTCATTTCCCACTCATGGCTCCTGGTTTATTTTTCCAACGTGAAAAGCTAATGGTTGACACATTAGAAATTGCCATTTGTTTCAGTTACCACACAAATATAATAATACCTTTAACAACATTGTTATAATTGCCTACATCAAGTGCCACTACTCTTTTTAGAATTTTTTTGTAGTTTTTAATTTTATTATGTTATGTTAGTCACCATACAATACATCATTAGTTTTTGATGTAGTGATCCACGATCTATTGTTTTCGTATAACACCCAGTGCTCCATGCAGTATGTGCCCTCCTTAATACCCATCACCAGGCTAACCAATCCGCCCTCCCCCCTCCCCTCTAAAACCCTGTTTGTTTCTCAGGTCCATAGTCTCTCATGGTTTATCTCTCCCTCCAGTTCCCCCCGCCCATTTTTCCCTTCCTTCTCCTAATGTCCTCCATGTTATTCCTTATGTTCCACAAATAAGTGAAACCATATAATGGACTTTCTCTGCTTGACTTATTTCACTTAGCATAATCTCCTCCAGTCCCAACCATGTTGATGTAAAAGTTGGGTATTCATCTTTTCTGATGGCTGAGTAATATTCCATTGTATATATGGACCACATCTTCTTTATCCATTCATCTGTTGAAGGGCATCTCAGCTCTTTCCACAGTTTGGCTATTGTGGACATTGCTGCTCTAAACATTGGGGTGCATATGGCCCTTCTTTTCACTACATCTGTGTCTTTGGGGTAAATACCCAGTAGTGCAATTGCTGGGTCACAGGATAGCTCTATTTTTAATTTTCTGAAGAACCTCCACACTATTTTCCAAAGTGGCTGTACCAACTTGCATTCCCACCAACAGTGTAAGAGGGATCCACATTCTCCACAACCTCTCCAACATCTGTTGTTTCTTTCCCTGTCCATTTTGGCCATTCTAAATGGTGTAAGGTGGTATTTCAATGTGGTTTTGATTTGGATTTCCCTGATGGCTAATGATGATGAACATTTTTTCATGTGTCTGTTAGCCATTTGTATGTCTTCTTCAGAGAAGTGTCTTTTCATATCTTCTGCCCACTTTTTGACTTATTTGTTTTTTGGGCATTGAGTTTGAGAAGTTCTTTATAGATTTTGGATTCCAGCCCTTTATCTGTAGTGTCATTTGCAAATATCTTCTCCCATTCTGTGGGTTGCCTCTTTGTTTTGTTGACTGTTTGCTTTGCTGTGCAGAAGCTTTTTATCTTGATGAATTCCCAATAGTTCATTTTTGCTTTTGTTTCACTAGCTTTTGGAGATGTATCTTGAAAGAAGTTGCTGTGGCCAGTGTCAAAGAGGTTACTGCCTATGTTCTCCTCAAGGATTTTGATGGATTCCTGTCTCACATTGAGGTCTTTCATCCACTTTGAGTTTATCTTTGTGCATGGTGTTAGAGAATGGTCGAGTTTCATTCTTCTGCATGTGGCTGTCCAATTTTCCCAGCACCATTTATTGAAGAGACTGTCTTTTTTCCATTGCATGTTTTTTCCTGCTTTGTCAAAGATTATTTGACCATAGAGTTGAGGGTCCATATCTGGGTTCTCTATTCTGTTCCATTGGTCTGTATGTCTGTTTTTGTGCCAGTACCATGTTGTCTTGGTGATCACTGATTTGTAATATAGCTTGATCGGGCATCGTGATGCTCCCAGCTTTGTTTTTCTTTTTCAACATCTCCTTGGCGATTCGGGGTCTTTTCTGATTCCATACAAATTTTAGGATTGTTTGTTCCAGCACTTTGAAAAATGTCATTGGAATTTTGATCGGGATAGCATTGAAGGTATAGATTGCTCTGGGTAGCATAGACATTTTAACAATGTTTATTCTTCCGATCCATGAGCATGGAATATTTTTCCATCTTTTTGTGTCTCCTTCAATTTCTTTCATGAGTGTTTTGTAGTTCCTAGAGTATAGATCCTACACCTCTATGGGTAGGTTTATTCCGAGGTATCTTATGGTTTTGGGTGCTAGTGTAAATGGAATCGTTTCTCTAATTTCTCTTTCTACAGTTGCATTGTTTGCGTATAAGAAAGCAACTGATTTCTGTGCATTGATTTTGTATCCTGCCACATTACTGAATTGCTGGGTGAGTTCTAGTAATTTTGGGGTGGAGTCTTTTGGGTTTTCCACATAAAGTATCATGTCATCTGCGAAAAGAGAGAGTTTGACTTCTTCTTTGCCAATTTGAATACCTTTTATTTCTTTTTGTTGTCTGATTGCTGTTGCTAGGACTTCTAGTACTATGTTGAACAACAGTGGTGAGAGTGCGCACCCTTGATTTGTTCCTGATCTTAAGGGGAAGGCTCTCAGCTTTTCCCCATTGAGGATGATATTCGCTGTGGGTTTTTCATAGATGGATTTTATGAACTTGAGGAATGTTCCCTCTATCCCTATACTCTGGAGAGTTTTAATCAGAAAAGGATGTTGTATTTTGTCAAATGCTTTTTCTGCATCAATTGAGAGGACCATATGGTTCTTCTCCCTCCTCTTATTAATGTGTTCTATCACATTGATTGATTTGCGAATGTTGAACCACCCTTGCATCCCGGGGATAAATCCCACTTGGTCGTGGTGGATGATCCTTTTAATGTATTGTTGGATCCTATCAGCTAGGATTTTGTTGAAGATTTTGGAATTCATATTCATCAGGGATATAGGTCTGAAATTCTCCTTTTTGATGGGGTCTTTGCCTGGTTTGGGGATTAAGGTAATGCTGGCCTCATAGAATGAGTTTGGAAGTTTTCCTTCTGTTTCTATTTTTTGAAACAGCTTCAGTAGAATAGGTATTATTTCTTCTTTGAATGTTTGGTAGAATTCCCCAGGGAATCCATCAGGCCCTGGACTCTTGTTTTTTGGGAGGTTTTTGATCACTGCTTCAATCTCGTTATTGGTTATTGGCCTATTCAGGTTGTCAATTTCTTCCTGTTTCAGTCTTGGCAGCTTATAGGTTTCCAGGAAGGCCTCCATTTCATCCAGATTGCTCAGTTTATTGGCATATAGTTGTTGATAATAATTTCGAATAATTGTTTCTATTTCCTTGGTGTTAGTCATGATCTCTCCCCTTTCATTCATAATTTTATTAATTTGGGTCCTTTCTCTTTTCTTTTGGATAAGTCTGGCCAGTGGTTTATCGATCTTATTAATTCTTTCAAAGAACCAGCTTCTAGTTTCGTTGATCTGATCTACTGTGTTTCTGGTTTCTAATTCATTGATTTCTGCTCTAATTTCAATTATTTCTCTTCTAATGTATGGCTTAGGCGTCATTTGTTGCTTTTTCTCTAGTTCTTTAAGGTGTAGAGTTAGTTGGTGAATTCGGGATTTTTCTATTTTTCTGAGTGAGGCTTGGATGGCTATGTATTTCCCCCTTAGGACCGCCTTTGCAGTATCCCATAGGCTTTGGACCGATGTATTTTTGTTCTCATTGATTGCCATGAATTGTTTAAGTTCTTCTTTGATTTCTTGGTTGACCCAAACATTCTTGAGCAGAGTGGTCTTTAGCTTCCAAATGTTTGAATTTCTTCCAAATTTTTTCTTGTGATTGAGTTCCAGTTTTAAAGCATTATGGTCTGAGAATATGCAAGGAATAATCTGTCTTTTGGTATCAGTTGAGACCTGATTTGTGACCCAGTATATGGTCTATTCTGGAGAAAGTTCCATGTGCACTTGAGAAGAATGAGTATTCTGTTGTTTTAGGGTGGAATGTTTTGTAAATATCTATGAGGTCCATCTGGTCCAATGTATCATTCAAAGCTCTTGTTTCCTTGTTGATTTTCTGCTTAGGTGATCTGTCCATTGCTGAGAGTGGAGTATTGAGGTCTCCTACAATTAACGTATTGTTATCAATATGACTCTTTATTTTGGTTAACAGTTGGCTTATGTATATGGCTGCTCCCATGTTGGGGGCATAGATATTTACAATTGTTAGATCTTCTTGTTGGATAGACCCTTTAAGAATGATATAGTGTCCTTCTGTGTCTCTTATTACAGAATTTAGTTTAAAATCTAATTTGTCTGATATAAGAATTGCTACCCCAGCTTTCTTTTGAGGTCCGCTGGCATGGAAGATAGATCTCCATCCCTTCACTTTCAGTCTGGATGTATCTTTAGGTTCAAAATGAGTCTCTTGTAGACAGCATATGGATGGGTCCTGTCTTTTTATCCAATCTGCCACCCTGTGCCGTTTTATGGGAGCATTTAGGCCATTCACGTTGAGAGTGATTATTGAAAGATATGAATTATTGTCATCATGTTGCCTGTGAAGATGTTGTTTTTATAGATTGTCCCTGTAAATTTCTGTTGTAGATCACTCTTGGGGTCTTTCTTCTTTTATAGAACCCCCCTTAACATTTCTTGCAGGGCCAGCTTAGTGGTCACATACTCTTTCAACTTCTGCCGGTCATGGAAGCTCTGCATCTCTCCATCCATTCTAAATGAAAGCCTTGCTGGATAAAGTATTCTTGGCTGTATGTTCTTCTCATTTAGTACCCTGAATATGTCTTGCCAGGCCTTTGTGGCTTGCCAGGTCTCTGTGGACAGGTCTGACGTTATTCTGATGTTCCTCCCTCTGCACGTAAGGAATCTCTTCCCCCTAACTGCCCTTAAGATGGTTTCTTTGGTTCTAAGATTTGCAAGTTTTACTATTACATGCCAGGGTGTTGGCCTGTTTTCCTTGATCTTAGGAGGGGTCCTCTCTGCCTCTAGGACTCGAATGTTTGTTTCATTCCCCAGATTAGGGAAGTTCTCAGCTACGATTTGCTCAAATACATCTTCTAGCCCTCTCTCTCTCTCTCTCCACTCCCTCCGGGATTCCAATTATTCTGACATTGGAATTCCTCATGGTGTCACTTATTTCTCTGATTCTATTTTCATGGATTCTGAGTTGTTTTTCCCTGGCCTCCTCTTTTCCCTTTTTATCTATTATACTGTCTTCCAGATCGCTTATTCTCTCTTCTGTCTCAGTTACCCTATCTCTTAGATTATCTAGATTGGATTGGATCTCATTGATAGCATTTTTAAGTTCTGCCAATTCACCTTTTATTTCTGCCCTTAGAGACTCTATGTTGCCATTAATTGATTTCTCCATTCTAGCTATTGTCTTCACAATTGCTAGCCTGAATTCCATCTCCGACATCTTGGTTATATCTGCATCCATTTGTAAATCTGCAGCATAAATCATAATCTCTGAGTCTTTTCTCTTTTGGGCGCTCCTCCTCCTAGTCATTCTGTTGATGGGTGTTTGTGGGAATGTATAGAGTCGAAATTATTGACCAGAACCCAAGCAAGATGCACCTGTTTTCTTGGGATCTTAGGGTTGCTGGCCTCTTGTTTTCCCAGCCTGTCTTCTGCGGGAGGGGCCTGCCGCGCTGTTACTCAGGCAACCCTATTTGGGCGGAGTTGCCCTGCCCCCCTGTGGTGGGGGATGGGCTCAGTGGGAATCAGTCTTTGGGGCTTTTGTTCTCTGGCGCCTTTCCCTGGCGGCTTTCTGCATCTCTTCCGCGAGTCAGAGCAGAAGAGACCGTTTCCAACCCTCTGCCTCAGAGCAGAGAGACCTCAGTCTGTTCTTTAGTGAGCTCTCCAGGCCACACTGTCTCCGTTTCTGTCCATGGTGCTATAAACTGCAGCGTCCTGGGTTGTGTGCCCCTCCGCAGCGCTCCCAGTCCTGCCTCCAGGTCGGGCACATCTCTGCCCTTTGTGCTTCTAAAACTGCCAGTGGCTCCCAATTCGCGCACACAGGACTCCGCCGCTTGGGGTTCCCACCCCCGGGGGTTGCAATTCACCAGCGCGATCCCGGAGCACCAGGTTTCTGTCTCGGAAGCTGCAGTTCATGTGCGCGCGACCGTCACTCCGGTTTCTGTCTAGGGGGGCTGCGGTTCACGTGCACACGACCCCGCTGGTCTGGTTTTCCACCCTGGGGGCTGCCCTAAAGTTCTTTCCCGACGCTACCGGTCTGTGAGTCTGTGCCCGTCCGCAGTGTGCGAGGCTGTCACTCACCGGCGGTGTAGGATCCCCACGTCCAGGCACCCTCCTGCCGCCGTTTATCCTCCGATATCTGCCCGCAGGATCACGGCTCTCCGCTTCGTACCTCAAAACCAGCTGCCTGCAATATTCTGTTTGTAGAGATCTGGATCTTCTTACATCTCAGGCTGGTTTCGTGGGTGCTCCGAGTGGTCTGGTAGATATCCAGCTCAATTCTGGGGACCAGTTGAAATAGGGTCCCCTACTCCTCCGCCATCTCCCCCCCCCCCGAATTTTTTTTTTATTTTTAAAATTTTGTGAGCAATTATCTTGTTCCAGACACTCTACCCAGTACTTCAGAGAGAAATAAAGCTGAATCATGGGTCCAACTCTCCCTGTGAGAGAGTATGCTAAAAGCCTTCCTCTCTGGTGGGTCTTGTTTCTCCTTCACCATTATCCCCTCCACTGTTGATGTGTGAAAATTGAAGCTGAGGTCAGGAAGAGAGGAATCTGGAGGAAAGCCGGTAATGTTTTAATGCTCCACAAAGAAGCATAACCCTGGTCAGAGCCATATGTGTTGACCCTGATGGGGAAGTAGGTGAGCTGTGGTCCTCAGAAGGAAAGAGCCAGCCCTAGGAGCCAATCAGCCAGAACAGAGTCCCAGACACTGCTCCCAGCCTGAGGTTCCCACTCACTCACAGGTACCCCTTCTGTGATCTTCTAAGCCAGGGTCACCATCAGTGGCCTGGAACATGCAGCATCCTTGGGTCTGGCAATGTGGCTGAGGACAATGTGAAGCTAGAACCCTAGATAATTCTATCCCAAAGCTCCGGGATGGGTAATGAGTAGTGCAGTTCACTGATGTGGTTGGTACCCTGGGGGTACTAGAACTCTGGGGTCTAGTGAATATTGTCTATGAAAAAAAAAAGTATAGATTTGCAAACAGGAAACTTTCAAAGCCTTTTGAAAATCCTTTCTAGATGTTTATTTTGGAAAGTACAAAATCTATTATTTTTACTTGTGTAATTTGATGCTGTAAAAGGAGAAATGGACATTGAAATCTCTAATTTTTCTGCGAGTCTGGAGGCCCTGTAGGAGCAGGTATTATGTCTTTTCAGTATCAAGCGTAGAAACTAGGGTTACACTTCCATTGGTTGTTACTTTAGAGCAGGATTTTCAAACTTTAGTGTGGATTAGAATCTCCTAGGGACTTGTTGAAACAGATTCCTGGGTTTTGCTCCTAGAGAAGATGATATGTGGGTCTAGGCTGAAATCTACGATTCTCCATTTTTAACAACCCACAGGTGACACTGATGTTGCTGGTCTTTGGACTACACTCTCAAGTAACATGGTCATAAAGTGCTACTGCAGCCTTCAGTTTTCATTTTCACTTTGTTCTGGGAGATTCTAGTCTCAGTTACACCATATTGTCTGGGCAGAGAGACCCACAAGGTTGTACTTTGTACCCACCACCCAAACCCTCCAGAACTCAGTCATACTTTCTGGCAGTTCTTAGATATATGTTATTCTTAGAGCCCTAAGCCATTATGACCTGAGATGCAGGTGCCCTGGGGACCTCTGAACAGACTCACTCTACAACATAGAGAGTAAGAGAGAAAGGAGGTGTGTCTGGAATACCAAATCACGAAAGTGGTTAGGTGTGTGGGGGCACAAAGGTATCGAATTATAGGCCTACTTGGTCTCACCCAACATAATTTCTTTCTGGTTTATATGGTTCGTCATGCATGCTCTTAGAAGGGAGATAAGACATGATTAAATTAAAACAGTGTATGACGTGGAAATCTTTCAGATCAGGCTTGAAATTCAGTCATATCCTGATTCACAACCCCGTTCTGGGCCTGGCTCTGGCAGATTGCTAAACCTATTGAAGCATTTGTGGAAAAAGGGTGGGGAAAGGTAAAGGAGGATGGGTATGGAGGTCAGATGAGCTTTGAGAGAATACTTTAGGTTCTCTGAACCTCTGTTCTCATCTAAAAAATAGCATGTCAATGATATTTACCTAACAGAGTTTTTGTAAGGATTACATGTAAGCATATATAAAAGCTGTCAGCATGAAATCTAGAACACAGTAATAGTCATTAATATTAGTGTTCCTTTCTTTTTTCTTCTTAGTGTCTCCTGCCCATTAATCAGGAGAACATGAAGGCTGAAGAAAGAAAAGAAATATTAGGTTCTCAGAAATTGCAAATATTTGGTCTCCTGGCATTTTACTGAATTAGATTTCTTCTTCTTTTTTTTTTTTTTTTTTTTTTAAGTTTAGTGGAACTCCAAGGACTGGCCTAGAGACCTAACAACCATTGGTGACAAAAAAAATCTATAAAATGGCATCATGTTTTAAAAGTAGAAGACACATCTTGGGTATTAAAGATAGCAGGTGGAACATGGATGGTAAATATTCATATAAAGCCTTGCCTGTTTGACAATGGACCATAGTAGTTCCTAAAGCTTCATATTAAGGTGCAAATTATATATAACTGAATGATAAGGGCTATGACATAATGTAGGATATGGAAAGAAAATGGAACAGGGACTGGGTTTTAATTCCATCTCTGCCCCAACCAGCTTTGTGACCTCACAAAAAAACACTAAACCTCCTGGTAACATGCACATGTATGTTATACTTACTCTGCACAACACCTTCTCCAAAACCAGCTGGAGTGTCTTTTAACTCATAAATATGCTTTGTTTAACATCATCAAGGCAATACTTTGGATGGTAAATATTCTCATGCAGAGAAGCATTTCAAAGACAAAAATCTGAGAGAACTAAATCTGGGGTGCTGATTTTTATGACTATGGGCAGCAGTTCTGAAGACAGAATTTTCCCCCAAATCTCCACTTCTTGCCTGATTCCTAGGGTGCCCGGCTCACAGCAGGACATGAGGAGGAGGGTGGGCCTCTAGAGTCTCCCTGAAGGTAGACCCCCAACATATATCAGTGCCATGAGACTGGGGCTATATCTGTCTGGTCACTGTCTTGTTTCAACTGTTGGCACAGTGCCTGCCATGTAGTAAGAATTCAATCAATATTTGTAGACTGTATAAGAAAATGGATGAATAGCAAATCAGATGATCCAGTCTCAAGAGCCTATACAAATCAAACTGTGAAATTTTCTACTCTTCCTGATTCTGTATAGACACAGCCCCAATTTCTGCCAGTGCCTGAAGGATAATTACAATAATAATTCATGTCTCCATGTGGAAATAAGGTATAACATTCATACTTTCCCAAGTTGCATTATCACTCATACTTCATTTTGGAAAGATTGATATGGAAAATTAGCAGCTCTACCACAAGGCTAATGAGAAAAATAGGCAAAGCATCTGAAGCAATGGAAAATACGAGTTTTTTCATCATGATCAGTTAAAGGTATATAGTAGAAGGCTCTGTGTGGAGCCACACTCCGCATCAAGCAGCACCTATCACCACACTTTATTCAAAATGTTTTTTCTCCTTTATTAATTAAATTACTTTGCCTTTAAAAAATAGAATTTGAGTCCAAATCATATGCGTGATATTATGATAAATGATATAGTGATAGGTAATTTATAAGGCATTTTCTACCTACAATAACTGCAGTGTGAGTTGAGGACATAGACGTGTGCATACAAAGTTATACATGGAGGGTCTGCTGGTGCCCATTCTAAGTATAGGAAGACGGCTAATAACTAAGATGTCTGAAATGTACAAGTAAAGAGCAAAATGCTAGGATGGTGGGTAATGGAAGACTGGGGAGGTGGAAAAGCCTACTGTAACGAAGAGATCAAAGCTGAGGTAGGACATATATAGATATTGTAGGGTCAAGTCAGTCCAAGAATCATGATGTGGGGAGGATCACAAATCATCTGCAGAGATGTGACATTCACAGTGAATGACAGAAATTGTAGCTGTTAGGTACAATAAATGCATTAGTGTTGGAGTCTAAAGATATACATTGGAAATCCAGCTCTGCCATTTACCAGACAAGTAACCTTGAGCCAAATCTGTGGGCCTCAGTTTTCCATTCTATAAAAATAGGCTTCCAGGTATCTATGTCAGATCTTCAGAGGAACCAACGTGGTAACATACAAAGCAAGAAGCACTTTGTCAGCACACAGGGTATAGAGCAAAACTTATCTTGCCAATGCATGATTGAAGCTTACAAATGGAAAAGCTAAAATGAAGGGAGCAATGGGAAGTCTGCAGGTTTGGCTGAGGTGTTTGGTTGAATCAATTTTGACAGTGTTGCATCGATAAGGTTACCCATATCCCAGGCTTCTATAAGATAATCAAGAAGCCAGATTATCCTAACATCCATTCTTGCCCTGTTTCAATGCATGCATTTAGCTTCCATTTGAATAGTTAACCTGCTCAGTGCAGAGAACTGAATCAGATAATGCAGCCAGTGTTATTTTTATGTTTGGACAGAGTCATTTTGCCTGGCAATACTGAGGAAAATAAGCAAATAACTGCCAAATTTCCACTTAGCTTGGTGGAAACAAGTGAATGAGGGTAAATCTTGTGATTACCCTCAAGTGAATGAGGGTAAATCTTGGAAGAGGGATATTGTTAAAGGATGAGAAAATTTCTAGGAGAAGAGGCAGGGGGTCTCTTGAGTTGTCCTATTCTTGGAGAATTTCCACCACACACAATTGGAAAAATGTGTACATCTGTTTATGCTTCCTATTGAAGTCACTATACTATTATCTGCAATCTCCCTGGATTCAGTCCCCCTTCGGCCTTCTAAATGACTTTTGCACCTGGCTCATACTTTTCTTTACCAGCGAATAATAATGGTAACAACATCTACTGACCACGGCATTGTAATTTATAGTTTATAAGGTATTTACTTTATTCATTTGAGTCCCCTAAGAACCATGAAAAAGGTTGGCATTGTTGTTTTCACTTTATAAGTGGGAAAAGAGATTTAGTAGGGAAGGGGGGGAATGGGGGAAGGAAAAGAACATAAATCAAGGCTGGAGAGAGGAGGGCAGACTCTTGGAAATGAAGGAGACCGTGGCAAGTCAGATAGTCTAATACAGGGCTGTGTCTCAGTGACAGTGAGCTAACTGTGTGGTAGGTTCTGAGCTTGGAGTTTGCTCCTTCTATCTTGACAGCCACACTCAAAGCCAGAAAGTTCATACAGGTTTCTCTTGGCTGGAAAATGGCTGAGTCTTGTGTCCTACAACATGTCATCTCCCTGCCCCACTATGCCAGAACCTTACCCTGCTAGTCTAGGCCAGACTTGTCTTCTCCAAAATATGCTCTTGGGTGTAAGAGAAATTCAGAGAAAATCTTGATTATAGAAACACATCTACACAAAGAAGAACAACAACAGCAAGGAGAGGTGAGGGGAGGGGGAAAAAAAAAAAAAAGCCAGGTACTGTTCAGATGATAATCCATTGCTGCTCAAATGCACATCCTAAAACAAATGTGTTGTGACATATACTCTAGTCCTTAACAACTCTCTGTCCATCCACATGGACTCATTTCTTTCTTTTAATATCTTCAAAATGTTTAGAAACTAATTATCCTTCTATAAACACCAAGGACAGATGGATTCCAGGAAAGTGCTGACTGAGCATCATATAAAGGATGTCAATAGTAAGCAAATGCTACCACTCTTTCATTATTTGTAGTAATCTTCACAGCATATATTTATCTTTAAGCCCATGTTTCTTGTTCAGTATTTTTAATGACAATGAGCATCTTGTCCCTCTGAATCCTCACTTCACTTCCATCCTCTTTTGTCCTCTCGTTTATAAGATAAAACTTTGGACAAATAGGAGAACCAGCCTGTAGATCTTTATGGCATAACTAGTTTAGGTATTCACATCTGTCTTTGTCTCTTCAGGCTGCCATAACAAAATACCAGAGACTGAGTGGCTTTGGCTTAAATAACAGAAACTTATTTTCTTACAGTTCTAGAGGCTCAGGGTCTAAGATCAAGGAGCCAGCAGGGTTGGTTTCTGGTGAGACTTCTCTTCCTAGCTTGCTGAGGACCTCCTGCTGTGTCCTCTCATGGCCTTTCCTCTGAGGAGAGAGAGCTCTCTGGTGTCTTTTCCTCTTCCTATAAGGACACCTGTTTTATAGTATTAGGGCCCCACACTTATACCTCATTTAACCTTAATTGCCTCCTGAAAGACCCTATCTCCACATAGTCACATTGAGGGCTAGGGCTTCAACATGTGAATTGGGGGGAGGGGCACAATTCAATCTATAACAATATCTGAAGACAAAAACATGACCCACGGGCAATCTTTCTTGAATATTCCATCTCAAAGCATCCCGACACAGGTGGCCCTTTACCTTTCTCCCATCCCGCCATCCTTCCCTTTTCATTCTCAGCTTTTCACTGAATTCCATTTCCTCCTCTGAGGTCTCTACCATGCTTTTTATTTATTTATTTATTTATTTTAAAAATTTTATTATGTTATGTTAATCACCATACATTACATCATTAGTTTTTGATGTAGTATTCCATGATTCATTGTTTGCGTATAACACCCAGTGCTCCATTCAGTACATTCCCTCTTTAATTAAAGAGGGCATCTACCTGCTTTTTAAATCTGAAATAGCCCAGAGGTGGTTTTTACCCAGTGGTGACCTAAGAAGCCATCTTAGAGTGAAGGGAGGAAGACTTGGTCACATGAGAAGAAAACATAAGCGCTTCAGAGCTCTCTGGGTTGGGAGCCTTGATATTTATCTTCCTCCTTATCCCTTATGAAAAAAATGAGAGAGGCAAGATGAGGTTGTTGGGTATTTAGTGAGATTTGGTAGGAAATGGAAGGAAAGGTTGGATGGTAATAGGGTTATGTGAGGGTGTGAGGAGGGCTTTGTTTTAGCCTGTGGTCCAGAGGCGAGAATCTAGCTGGGCATCAGATTGGACAATAGCACTCTTCCACCAAAAGGGTAGAGAGCCAGATGAGCAGAAACAGCTTCTCTGGGGAAGAGAGGAGGGAAGTCAGAGTGCTGAGTGTAACTAGCAGCTCAGTGAAGAGCAGCAGTGTCCCAATAAATAATGGCAAATATTGGCTACTGCTGCACTTTGCTTTTATTAACCCTTGTACCATCCCAAGTCCACACTTGATCTTTGAGGACTCACACAGCTTTGGATGTGTGACTCTGGTTTCTAGCTCACACTACCATTCGACAAAGAATATTAGAGAAATTACATGACAGAACATTTTATGTCTCTCTACAGTGAAATGGATTACTGACCCCCAGGTCTTCCTTTTTTCATTTAACTTTGGAGTGATAAACAAAAATGTTGACTTTAAAAAATGAATGAAGAAAATTGGGAGATCAGAATTTCAGAAAGATCTAATCTTCATTCATGCCTGTGTTCCTGTCCCAATTCTACCACATTACAGTCTTTAGGATGCTTTGGAACCCTTCTTAAAATGTCAACATTTATTATGTAATGCCTTTTCTAAAATGCATGACTCTATTTTAGGCAATAATGAAATCTCTGATCATTTATGTACATAGAGGCCCAGAATCAATCCTGAATGTCCATTCTTGTATAATACTGTGACAATGAATAGAAGAAATGAAGGATTTAGGTTGCAAGCACATGCTCAGTCAGCACAGAAATCTGTTACGTTTTGTTTTTCTACAGAATCCTTTATGTAGCTTTATTCTGTTACTCATTTAGGAGTGTTCTTAAAATGGAGGACAATAAATTTTGGTGAAGAGTCCTGGATTTTCACCTAAGGAAGTGTTGATCACAACTTGTCACTCTAGCAACACTTTTCCATCAACTTCTGGTTGTCACTTATGGATACCACTCTTGGTTAGGTCTCCTCCTACCCCTCTGGATGCTTCTTGTCAGTCTTCTTCACTCTATTGCCTCATCGTCCTGATCTGTAAATGCAGGAGTCTCTCCAGCTTCACACCTAGGGCAGCTTTGCTGTTAATACTCCTTATTTGAACTCATCCAGTCCCCTGCTCTTTGATGGTTTCCCAAATGACATTCCCATCCCAACATCCCCCACCCCCAACTTAGGCTCATTTCTAACTGCCTGTTCAGTGTCTCTGCTTTGATAGCTAAAAAGGCATCTCAAACCAATCATAGCCAAAGTTAAATATTGGTTTCCGTTCCCGGCAAATCTGTTTCTCCTGAAGTCTTTTTGACATCTGTAAATGGAGGTCCGTTCTTACAGTGGCATAGATCACACTCTCAACTTAGCCTTGACTTTCTCTGACTCCTCACATTTAATCCATCAGAAAGACATGTTGCAGGGCACCCAGGTGGCTCAGTCACTAAGCGTCTGCCTTCGGCTCAGGTCATGATCCCACATGGGGCTCCCTGCCCAGTGGGAAGCCTGCTTCTCCCTCTTCCACCCCTCCTGCCTGTGTTCCCTCTCTCAGTGTCTCTCTCTCTGTGTCAAATAAATAAATAAAATATTAAAAAAAAAGAAAGACATGTTGCCTTAGCTGCAGGACTTATCTAGGCTCCCAACACTCCTGCCCTTCCCTGCTGTGTCCAGTTTGTACCATCAATAGCAATGGGTCTTCACTCTGCCTCCTTTGCTCAGCTCTATCCCCTTATAGTCTATACACAAAAGCAAGAGTGGTTCTTTTAAGATATAAGTCATATCATGTCTTACACTGACTCAAACCCTCCACTGACTTCTCAAAACACTTGAAATAAAATCTTATAGACAAAAGGAATGAAGACCACACTTAGCATTATGAGCACTCAATAATATATAGAATTATTGAATCATTGTATTGTACACCTGAAACTAATATAACACTCTTATTATACTTCAACAAAAAAATTAAAAAAAAAATCTTATTGTCCTGCAAATTCAGCCACTTGTTTCCTTTCTGAGTTCAACCCTTACCACTTTCTTCAACACCTACTCTAGTCCAGCCTAGCTGTTCCTTTAACATGTTCTTGCCTCAGGACCTTTACACACACTGTTTGCACTCCCTAAAATTTCTTCCTTGAAGAACATGCCTTTTTCCTTTAGGTCACTTAAGCCTCTGCTCAAATGTCACCTTATCAGAGACACCTTCCCTGACCAAGCTCTCTAAAGTGGAACTTCTGCCCCTTCCCTCTCTATTTCTTCCCTTCTTATTTTACCATATAAGCCTTATTTCCATTGGTAGGTGCTTCCTACATACCTGTTTACTGTCTACCTCCCTCATGAGAGTGTCTAGTCCCTGAGAACAGGCACTGTGAGTGTTTATTCACTGATTGGTCTGCAGGGCCTACAGCATTGCTGGTTCATAGTGGTTAATCAATCAATTGCCCCATATTACTTTTTATATGTATCAGCACAGGATTCTCACTTGAAAATAAAGAAAGGTCAATGGGAAAGAGAACCAGAGGGAAATCAGTAACCCAGCCTTGGAAAAAGAGATTTTTTTTTTTTTAAGCTTTGCTTCTCAAATGTGGCATTACCTGGGAGATTAGCTTATTAGAAATGTAGATTTGGGGTCTCATCTCAAACCTAAAGAATGGACTCTTTAGTTAAATGAGTTAATTTGAAGCAGAAGTTGATTTTAATTTTTCCAGACCTCACTGGTCTTATTTGATCCATTTCTGTGGGCATCTGGATGGCTGAGCTATAACCATGTGGACCTCCTTTGCACCCTGGACCTGGTGTGTACTTCAATGTTGGGTGGGGCCCAGAAATCTGAATTCTAACAAGGTTCCTGAGTAATTTGTATGAGAATGGAATGAGAAGCTTTGCCCTAGAGTCCTGCAAATGCACCTCTATCTTTCCTCAATGAGACACCCTGTCCTATCTGAACAAGAATTGCAGCTTGCCTTATATCTGACACTGAGTGTCCTTCTGTATTGTCTGCTTTCCAGACCTTGTGATTTATAAATGGTTGATAAATGAGAAAAGTGACTTGCATCGGGGAAACTAATAAGACCAGGCACCCTGCTGCCATTCAGTTTTTGACATGGGAATGACCCTGCCCAAGAGAGTCTGCGGAGGCAGAATTGTCACTCACAACATCAGTCCACTGTCAAGAAGCAGGCTGCCAATTTGAGCCAAAACAAGGGTCCATTGAGAATCACCACAGGCAAAACCTTCCCACTGGGTGACCTGAGAAGACAGGTACTTTGTGAAACGAGCTTAATATTCAGGTCGGCAGAAGGGAGGCAGTATAGCTGCATTCATGTTGTACCTTGTTGCTCCCTTGGGTTGTCTTACAAAGAACACCTCCTCTCCTGGTAGCTGCTGTAATTTGTATATTTTTATCTTTCCTTGTTCAAATTTGGTTTGCTAAATCATTCTGAGCTTCCCTGACAGGCTGGTGGTGCAAGGTCAGAAAATAACATTTCACACTTATCTGAGATGAGGATTTGAGTGCACGTGATTAATTGAGGAGTGCTCTTAGGAGAAGGGGAGTAAGAAAAGTAGGATGGGATAGGGGAAGAAGCCATGCATAGATGTGGGTTCAGCTCAAGTTTTGACCTAATCCTAATCCCACAGGGAGCTCTGGAGCATGCAAGGCACCAGATGACTACATCCCACCTTGAGTCAAAGAGGTTGGTCATTTGTACCCTCTTGTGAGTCAGCTGCAAGCTGTCTCCAGAAATTGTGTGATAAACTCCCAGAAATTTCCCCATGAGGCAACTCTCCTAGGCCAGGGGCAAGTCTCAGAATAAGGAGGGTAGTAGTGAGCTGTAAGCAACCAATATTCACAGCAGCTGGGGGATGTGTCCACGATAGATATCAACAGCTATCCATCCATACACCCTGTATGAGGAGTAGTTCCTTCATCTAGATTACAAGTCTGCCTAGTGATTCCATGCAAAGAAAAACATTCTTCCAATTTTAGATATTAACATCTTTAATTTGATTACCATTTGCTGTTTTGAATGCAGTGTTAATTATTAACTCATTTAATCCTAATAACAACTGAGTCATATAAATGCTATTGCTATTCTTCTTCACTGATGAAAAATTGTTGCACTAAAAGCTTGAGAAGTTTGCCCAAAGTACACAACAGAGATTCACTAAAGTTAGGCAGTCTAGCTCCAGACTCCTTATCAGTAGCCACTAGACTGTGAGACACCAGCTGGATGACCACTGCTTTGAGAGGAGGCATGGCACCATAAAGCCTCACTTAGTGCTAACACAATGTAGCTGCCCATTTTATGTTGGCTAAATGAACCAAAATGAACCAAATGAACCAAAAGAAACAATATTGGATAAAAATATGGATCCCTTTGATCTTGTATACATTAGCTTTTGCTGCCCACAAAAGATCCCCAAATTTAATGGCTTAAACCAGGAAACATTAATTTAGCTCTTAGTTCTGTGGGTGAGCAATTTGGGCTGGGAACAGCCTTGCAGTTCTGTTCTTGATGGGCATTCTGTGGTCAGCTGCCAGTGATCTAGCAGTTCCATCTCTTGGACTGGTTGTCTAAAACCTGGAGTGATGGGCACAAGTGAACCATGTGTCTCTCAGCATCTAACTGGCTACCTGGGCTTGCTTACCTAGCATCTTGGGAGTGTTTCAACAAGGAGAATAAAAATAAAAGGTAAGGCATCTTGAAGCCTGAGCTAACAATTGGCACACTATCACTTCTTGGGCATTCTTTTGGCCAAAACAAGTCACAAGGCCACCTCAGATTCAAAGGTTGAAATTGACTTCGTATTTTGATCAGAGAAGCTTCAGCGTCACATTGCAAAGGGGCAAGGAGATCGAGAAAGGAATTATTTGTAACCCTTTTTGCTTTTACCAGAAATCTCACTGTGTACCTGTTGTTTGTATGTGAATATGCAATAGAAACCCTTCCATCACATCTAGGGCTTTTTTAAAAATAAAGGTGTTGATAATATTAGCTTAGGAAACTTAGAAACCAAATCACTACTGTTAATCAGTTAATAAAAATCAGTTAATAAAAATCAATGTACACATCTGAAACAAGAAGTCTGCCCCTTGATGCTATTTTTTTCTTTTTCTTCTGAAAATATTAGAAAAATATCTCATCAGTGGCTCTATAGTCCTAAAATAAATCTTTATTTTAAGCAAGGTTAAAGTAGATTTAAATGTTATACAAGGAAATTTGAGTCTCCCATCCACTCCATTCTACTACCTCGTCTTACTCCGAAGAGTGACCAATATCAAAAGACATTTGTGTTTCCAGACATTACCTCCCTGAATGGGAGTATACTATACATACTGTCCTCCACTTTGCTTTTTCACTTAGCACTGTGTCTTGAAGACATTTCTCTATAGCACAAATAGTTTTAACTCATTTTTAAAAAATAGTATAGTAGTCCCTCTGAAGTCCAGGAATATGCCATAGATAAATTACTTATTCCCTTGTAGATAGTTTTTTTTTCCTACTTCCAGATTTTCTGGTCTTACAATGATGGGGAGTGAATTCTTTTGCATATTCCTTTGGATTCATTTATGAGAGAATATTTAGGAAAAATTCAAGAAGTGGAATTTATAGGTTAAACATGGTCTTTTAAAATTCAAAAGATATTGACTAAATTAACTACAGTGAGGGTATGCCAAGTTTACCAATTTTAGACACCTATAAAATAGTGCACGCATGTAGGGTTTTTGTTTTTTTACATGCTCATAGGCCATACGGACAGTCCCTAACTTACAATATTTCAATTTATGATTTTTCAACTTTACAATGGTGCAAAAGCAGTATGTGTTCAGTAGTAACTATACTTCCAATTTTAAATTTTGATCTTTTCCTGGGCTAGCGATATGTGGTAAGATACACTCTTGTAATGCTGGACAGCAACAGCCTCAGCTCGCAGTCAGCCACGTGATCATGAGGGTAAACAACTGATACACTTACAACCATTCTGTTTTTGACTTTCAGTACAATAGTCAATAACTCACATGAGATATTCAACACGTCATTTTTTTTTTTTTTGAGTTAGAGAGAGTGTGTGCAAGTGGTGGGGGAGGGACAGAGGGAAAGGGAAAGAGAATCTTAAGCAGGCTTCCCACCCAGTATGGAGCCAATGTGGGGTTCGATTTCACCACCCTGAGATCAAGACCTGAGCTGAAATCTAGAGTCAGATGCTTAATCGACTGAGCCACTTCTTGGGCATTCTTTATTGTTAAATAGGCTTTGTCTTAGATGACTTTGCCCAACTGTAGGCTAATGTAAGTGTTCTGAGCACATTTAAGGTAGGCTAGGTTAAGCTATGATGTTTGATAGGTTAGGTGTATTAAATGCATTTTCCACTTAAGATACTTTCACCTTATGATGGGTTTATCTGGATATAATCCCATCATAAGTTGAAGAAAATCTGTATATATTAGCAAATATTAACATTTTTGTCACTGTTCAACTATTCTAATTTTAGAGGTCTGGTCACATGATTGCTTAATTTGCATTTCTTTAAAAATAAGTGAGGTTGTGTATCTTTCCAGAATTTATAGACAGTTTATATTTAATTTTGTGAACTGCTTGTTCATATTCTTAACTCGTTTTATTTATTTTTTAAAGATTTTATTTATTTATTTGACAGAGAGACACAGTGAGAGAGGGAACACAAGCAGGGGGAGTGGGAGAGGGAGAAGCAGGCTTCCTGTGGAGCAGGGAGCCCAATGTGGGGCTCGTGGGATCATGCCCTGAGCCAAAGGCAGACGCTTAACGACTGAGCCACCCAGGTGCCCCTCTTAAATCATTTTAATATTATGTTATTGATCTTTCGAGAAAAAGCTTGTATAAAACTTTTTAAATTTTTTATTTTGGTAAGAGCACTTAATATAAGATCTACCCTTTTAACAAAGTTTTAAGTGTACATTATTGTTGACTATAGGTGCAATGTTATATAGCAGGTCTCCAGGGTTTATTCATGTTGCTTAACTGAAATTCATATCCATTTATTAGTAACTCTCCTTTTCCCCCTCCCCTTGGTCCCTGGATTCTATGAATCCACTCTGATTCTGTAAATTTGACTGTGTTAGAGACAGTAAGTAGAATTTGAACATTTGTCTTTCTGTGACTGGTTTATTTCCCTTATCATAGTGTCCTCAAGGTTCATCAGATTGTCACATATTGCAGAACTTCCTTCTTTTTAAAGGCTAAATAGTATATTATATATATATGTAAATTAGGCCATATTTATATAGCGTATATATAAGTATATATGCCACATTTTCTTTATCTGTTAATGAACATTCAGTTTGTTTCCACATCTCAGCTATTGTGAATAGTGCTGCAATGAACATAAGAATGCTAATATCTCCTCAAGATCCTGATTTTAATTCTTTTGATAAATACCCAGAAGTGGGATTTCTGGATCATATGGTAGTTCTCCTTTTAATTTTTTTGTGGAACCACCATACTGTTTTCCATCGCAGCTGTGCCATTGTACATTCTCACCAACAGTGTCCAAGAGCAACAATTTCTCCACATCCTTGACAACACTTGTCTTCTATTTTTTTATTTTAAATAACCATCGTGGCAGGTATGAGGCCAAAAACACAACATATAAAACTTTTTATCATAAATAAAATGAACCTTTTTGTCTATGACAAATATTACTACTGTTTTTAAAAATGCACTTCATTGAGAGGTATGACATACATGGAAAATGAACTGATCTTAAGTATACAATTCAATCAATTTTGAACAAATACATGCACCTATGAGACCATCAAACAAATCAAGATATATAATATTTCTAGCGGTTCAGAAATTCCTTTATGCTGCTTTCTAGTCAGTCGTCTTACACTTCCACAGAGGCAACCATTAATCTGACTTCTAAGAAGATAAATTAGTTTTTCCTCTTCTTGAATGATATACAATATACACTCTTTTCTATGTGGCTTCTCTGCTTAACGTGTTTTTCTTTTTTTTTAAGAATGACATTTCATTTATCAGTAGTTTGTTGCTTCTTATCTTGGAGTAGTATTTCATTGTATTTTCCTACTGAAATTTGTTTATCTGTTCACCTGTTGATGGACACATGGGATATTTTGAATTTTGTTCTATTGTGAGGTAGGCTGCTATGAACATTCTTGTACAAGTCATTTTTGTGCACGCTTTTATCCTTGATATCTACTTAAGAGTAGAATATCTAAGTCATAGGGTAAATATATTTTTAGCTTTATTAAGAAATACTCATTTCTTAGTGAGTGGCACACTCACTACACTTTGAGTAGTCACAAAGTGATTGTGCCATTTCCTATTTCCATTAGCAATGCATGAGATTTCCAGATGCCCCACATGTCAACACTTAATATTTTCAAACTTTATAGTTTTAGATATTTTTACATGTGTGTAAGTAACGTATCTCCTTGTGACTTTGTTTTGTATTTAGTTGACAATTAATGAAGGTGATCATTTTTTTTTCATGTGTTTGTTGGCCTATCATTTATCTTTTGTGAAATGTTTTATGAAACTCATTGTCTATTTTAAAGGGAGTCACTTTATTTTAGTATTGATTTGTAGAAATTATTTATTCAGGATATGAAATTTCTGTTATATATGTGTTGCACATATTTTCTCCCAGTCTATGGCTTATCTTTTTATTTTCATAATGATGTTGTTTTTGATTAGCAGAAGATTTTAGTTTTTATAATATCTTACTTGTGAATTTGTTTCTCTTGTGGTTAGTATTTTTATGTCCTTTCTAAAAAATCTGTTTCCTCTTCTTCTATGATTTATGTCAAGTTAATTTTTGAGTATGGTGTGGGTCACAGATACTTTTTTCTATATAGACATTCAGTTCTAGCACCATTTGTTGAAAGGCTTTCCCATTAAGTTGACTAGCTTTCCATTTTATTCCATATTATACTGGTCTATCCTTACAGAAGAGTCACACTGCATAAATTACTGTCACCTCTTAGTAAATCTTGAAATCATGTAGTTTAATTCCTTTTTAAAAAAATTTATTTGAGAGGGGCGCCTGGGTGGCTCAGTCGTTAAGCGTCTGCCTTCGGCTCAGGTCATGATCCCAGGGTCCTGAGATCGAGACCCGCATTGGTCTCCCTGCTCTGCCAGAAACCTGCTTCTCCCTCTCCCACTCCCCCTGCTTGTGTTCTCTCTCTCACTGTGTCTCTCTGTCAAAGAAATAAATAAAATCTTTAAAACAAAATTTATTTGAGAGAGAGAGTGCTTTGGGGGAGAAGGAGGGGGAGGGGCAGAGAGAATCTCAAGCAGACTCCCTGCTGAGCATGGAGCCCTATTTGGGGCTCTATCTCAGGATCCTGAGATCGTGACCTGAGCTGCAATCAAGAGTCAGACACTTAACCGCTGGGCCACCCAGGCACCCCTAATTCCTTTGATTTTATCCTTCTTCCAAATTGTTTTGCTATTCTAGATATTTTACAGCTTATCAACTTCTACATGAACAATTCCTAAGATTTTAATTGTGATTGCATTGAATCTATAAGTCAATTTGGGGAGAATTGATAGCTCAAAAATTTTGAATCTTTTTTTAAATTTTATTTTATTATGTTAATCACCATATAATACATCATTAGTTTTTAATTTTGAGTCTTTTAAGCCATGAACATAGTATTTCTCTCCACTATTTAGGTCTTTAATTTCTCACAGCCATATTTTGTTGAAGTTTTGCATGTCATTAACTTAAATTTATTCCTAGAATTTGATTTTTGATGCTACATAAGTGGAATCATTTTAGATTATATTATCAGTTGAAGAAGTTCTATTCCTAATTTGCTAAGAGATTTAATTATACATGGGTGGGTGTCAAATTTTATCAAATGATGTTCTTTATATCTTTAGATGGTCATATTTTTATTAAATTAATATAGTACATTATATTCATTACTTTTCAAATTCTAATTCAACTTTGTCTTCCTTAGATAATCTCCACTTGGTCACAGTTTATATATTTTGAAATCAATTTACTAAACTTTGTAAAGAATTTTTTTGTTTGGGTTGGGCACCTGGGTGGCTCAGTTGGTTAAGCGGCTGCCTTCAACTCAGGTCGTGATCCCAGGGTCCTGGGATTGAGCCCCACATCAGGCTCCTTGCTCAGCGGAGAGCCTGCTTCTCTCTCTCCCTCTGCCCACCACTCTGCCTACTTGTGCTCTCTCTCTATCTCTCTGTCAAATAAATAAAGTCTTTAAAAAAAAAAGAATATTTTGTTTTGGTTAATGATGGATATTAGTTTGTAATTTTTTTCATGTTTTCATATCAAGGTTATGCTGGCTTCATAAAATTAGAATATTACCAATTATACATATAATTAATTAATTATATAATATTAATATTATATGTATATATCAATTACATGTTATATATCAGTTACATATAATATACATAACACATAATATAGTCACACAGCATATAATAGTAATATATAACATTATTAATATATGATATATTAATTATATATATATTTGAAAAGACAAATTGGAACAGGAAAAATTTAATCCTGTAAGATTACATGTAAGATGATATTGACTATAAAGTAATACTTTAACTACTTCACTATCCTTTGTCTATGTTAGTATTTATGTTTACATTTAAACATATAGTAAGTTAATATATAAGGCATAAAGTTTTACATAATGGTTAAACAATTTTATATTTGCAATTTGAATTCCCCCACAGAAAAGTATAAATTAGACATGGTAAAACAGTTATTTATTATCACCTCTTAACATTATTACAGTTGAATGCCTTTAAATATTATGAAGCAAACTTTCTTAGTACTGCAACATCTTGAGCAAGATGGGAGGCAATCATAAATGCTCCCTGGCAGTTGCCATCATAGTGTTCTCTGGAGCCAAATACAGAAGTCCTGCATTCTAGGCATCATCTGTCTAAAAGGCTTGTCCAAATATCCATTGGCTATTGTGATGTGATTCAGGACCACAGAGAGTTCAGAAAAGAGACAAAGAATCTCCTTTGGAGTTGAAGTTCAAACACAGATTTTAAGGGTAGATAAGGAAATCACATGAACACAGAAGGCAATTGAAGACTAGCCTCAGATTTTTCCCATCACAGCATTCAGTATTGAAATACAGGGAACAAAGTTCTAAGGGATAACAATACAGCCTCAAGAATTTGTACCCAGCTGTATTTTTCTCAACTATAATGGCAATACAGAGACATGTTTGAGCATGCAATATTGGAGATCAGAATAATAAGCCCAGCTTATGAAAAAATATCAGGTCTATCTAGAATAAATCCAAGTTTAAAATCAGGAATGAGGAGAGAAAAAAAAGAAATCATGGTAAAAGGAAGAGGGATAAGCATTGAATCCCCTAAACTTTAAAATTAAGATCAAATAATAACCATTATATTGGTCATAAAACTTTTGACAAAGTAAACATATAAATGCTAAATATATATTTATAATATGTAAATACCAAAGATTAGGAGGGTAGTATGAAGAGGGTATACTAGTTTCCTTATTTTTCAGAACAGGAAGTCAATAGAGCTTGTCTAAGTTTGAAACAAAAGGTTAAAAAAATACTCTAACATCATAAAGTATCTCTAATCTAATATATTGATTTCAGACTGTTCTTTTGGCAATTAAAGTCAGGTGGTGAAGCAACATTTATCTGAAGCTCAATATTCCTTAATTTCAATGCAGGTTTTGCCACCTATCTTTGGTTAAATGTAATTAAATTTTAATTAAAAGTCTAAATAAGTGTAGCATTGTAGTGTGATATCTATCTTTCTAAAATAATTTACATCTATTTGTTTATCATTTATTATTTAGATGGATGTATTTACATAGACATCCCTAAAATATTAGTCCTTAAGTGTTGACAATGATTATTTTTGAGTGGTAAGATATGGAGTAATTTTGAAAATATTTTCTTGTATATTTTTGAATTGTCTGATTTTTTTATATATTTGCATTACTTATATATAAAATCATCCTTCTAAAAATTAATTATGAAAATTAAAGTAAATGATATTTAACTTAAAAATACAAACTGGAACCACAATGGTCAAAGACTTTAAAAATATATATATGTACAAAATAATACTCATAGAAAAAGGACAAAGAACAGCAACAAAAGGTGAAATGTCGTTGACCAATACATGAAGAATAAATAGTGCAGATTCTCTAGTAACCAAAGAAATTCAAATTCAAATCAACTTGTTTTTCTCTTTTTAATCTGCTTCTAAAGGAGTATTGAGCTGGTCTGCTCACAATCTGGTGTTAGAAGTATAAATTGATATAACTTATCTAAAATGCAATTTGGCAACATTTGACTGAGTTTTAAAAATACTCATAATCTTCCACAACTTCAGGAACTTCAGCCTGTAAAAATACTCAAAATGTAAACAAGCACTTATGAAAATAGATGATAGATATGTATTTCACTGTTATTGCTAGAAAAGAAAAAAATAAAAGTTCAACAATAGAAGAAATATTAGAGTTTATGAGAAATAATAGTTTCCATTTATTGAGCTTTCATAACATGCCCAATTTTGTCAAGGGCTTTCCATATGTGATCTCATTTTATCTTTATAATGACACAGGGAATAAGGGCTATTGACATTTTGCACTTGAGAAATTGCCCATCTGAGAGATTAGGAAACATAGTGGAGATTATCAAAATCATACGTGGTAAGGTTTGGATGCAGTGTCTAAAAATGAATGTTCAATTTTATGTACTTACTTCCTTTATATTAATATTGTGCATTCATTTTAAATGAGGGTTTCATTTTGTTGAGTCATCATTGAATTGACCTATCAACAATGCTGGTCAAGTGTAAATGTCATTTTACTAACGTTAGGTTATAGAGATTTAAAGACTTGAAAAAATAAATGCCAAATTTTGGTTCTCAGTTCCTCATGTTGGGAGCTTGGAAGTTGCCACTCTATCCTAAGAGTGAGTAAAAAGTTGAACAGACTGAGTAATCAACAACTCTTCTTGGATCCATAAGAGGATCTAAGAGGGGAGGACACAGGGCAAACTGCTGCCCGCAAGATTAGAGAGACAGACAGGTTGCTACAAGGAGTCACAATTTATCAGAGTGAAGACTCAAGAGTAGGAACCTCCATGGGAACCAGTGCCTGGGTAAGAAAACCTGAACAGTAATTGAGTAATTGCTGGAGGCTCAGTGTAGACAACTCTGAGAGTTAAACATTCCAGAGAGACCCAGTCTTGGTGTGGGGGAACCACCACAGTTCTGTGAGATTTACCTCTGGGAGATTGATCAGGTTCTTAAAATAAATATTGGAGAAAAATGTCCTCATACTTTTGGCAGAGGGAGAGGAAAAGGAGTCATTGTATAACTAGAACACTCTGAAATTCTTAACAAGGCCTGCTCTCCTGAGAAACTAATTAAACACAGCCTAATCAGCTGGGATTTTATCAGAGCCTAACTGAATGGGGGACAAGGAAATAATCCAACTCCAGTCCACTTGAGCCATCCTGTCCCACCTAAGGGAGGGGGGAAGAAAAATATCTGAGAAACACTTGTAATGTTCACAGTCCAGGGGCACAGTCTTACTAAAAGACTGAGACTTAGTCACAGGACTGCAGAATGGTTCACCTCCCCGCACAGCTCACCACCACATCACTAAAGGCCTGTTTACAGCAGTTTCCTTTACCAGGTACAACATGTCCAGCTGTCAGGAAAAAGTTATAAAACATTCCAAAAAGCAAAAGCAGAAAAACAATTTGAAGAGACTGAGCAAGCATGAAAACCAGACATGGCAGGGATATTGTAATGATCACATCAGGAATTAAAAACAACTATGATTAATATGCTAAAGACTCTTATGTATAAAGTAGACAGCACACAAGAACAGATGGGCAGTGTAAGCAGAGAGATGAAAATCCTAAAAAAAGAACCAAAAACACTATAACAAAAATGAAGAATGTCTTTGGTGGGCTCATTAGTAGACTGGACATGGCTGAGGAGAGAACCTCTGAGCTTGAGGATATCTCAATAGAATCCTTTAAAACTGAAAAGCAGGGAACAGAGACTGAGAAAAATAGAACAGAATATGTAAGGACTGTAGGACAGTTATAAAAGGTGTAACATCTGCATAATGGGAACACCAGAAGCAGAAGAGAGAAAGGAGCAGAAGAAATATTTGAAACAATAATGACTGAAATTTGGGCACCTGGGTGGCTCAGTTGGTTGGGCGACTGCCTTTGGCTTGGGTCATGATCCTGGAGTCCTGGGATCGAGTCCCGCATCGGGCTCCCTGCTCGGCAGGGAGTCTGTTTCTCCTTCTGACCCTCCTCCCTCTCATGCTCTCTGTCTCTCATTCTCTCTCTCGCAAATAAATAAAATCTTAAAAAAAAAATAAATAAATAATGACTGAAATTTTCCCCAAATTAAAAATTTAGGTGTGTAGATGTTTCTCACAATGTTATTTGTTTTTTCAAAAATATTATTTTTTATTATTAGGACTTTTTATTTATTTATTTTTAAAGATTTTATTTATTTATTTGACAGAGAGAGACACAGCGAGAGAGGGAATACAAGCAGTGGGAGTGGGAGAGGGAGAAGCAGGCTTCCCGCCAAGCAGGGAGCTTGATGTGGGACTCGATCCCAGGACCTGGAATCATGATCTGAGCCAAAGGCAGACGCTTAACGACTGAGCCACCCAGGCGCCCCATATTATTAGGATTTTTAAAAAGATTTATTTATTTATTTTAGAGAGAGAGGGGAGAGTGTGTGAGCCAGGGGAGGGGCAGAGGGAGAGGGAGAGAAGCTGACTTCCTGTTGAGCATGGAGCCCAAAGTGGGCTCGATCTCATGACCCTGAGATCATGACCTGAGCTGAAATCAAGAGTCAGATGATTAACCCATTGAGTCACCCAGGCACCCCTTATTACTAAGTTTTTAATTTTAATTCCAGTACAGTTAACATACAGTGTTTTATTAGTTTCAGGTATACAATATAGTGATTCAACAATTCTATATATTACTTCAGTGCTCATCATAATTGTACTCTTAATTCCCTTCACCTTTTTCACCCATCCCCTACCGACCTCCCCTCTAGTGACCATCAGATTATTTTCTATAATTAAGATATAATTTGTTCCTTGGTTTGTCTCTTTCTCTCTCTTTTTTTTTCTTTGCTTGTTTGTTTCTTAAATTCCACATATGAATGAATCATATAGTATTTGTCTTTCTCTGATTTATTTTGCTTAGCATTATACTCTCTAGCTTCAACCATGTTGATGCAAATGGTAAGATGTCATTCTTTTTTATAGCTGAGTAATATTCCATTACATATATATTCCACATTTTCTTTATCCATTCATCTATTGATGGGTATTTTGGCTGCTTCCAAAATTTGGCTGTTGTAAGTAATGCTGCAGTAAACATAGGGGCACAGGTATCACTTTGAACTAGTGTTTTTGCATTTGGGGGGTAAATACCTAGTCGTGCAATTACTGAATCATAGGGTAGTTCTATTTTTAGCTTTTTGAGGAAACTCCATACTGTTTTCCAGAGTGCCTGCACCAATTTGCCTTCCCACCAACAGTGCATGAGGGTTCCTTTTTCTCCACATCCTCACCTACCCTGTTGTTTCTTGTGTTTTTGATTTTAGCCATTCTGACAAGTGTGAGGTGATCCCTCATTGTAGTTTTGATTTGTATTTCCCTGATGATGAATGATGTTGAGCATCTTTTCATGTGTCTGTTGGCACCTGTATGTCTTCTTTGGAGAAATATCTGTTCATGTCTTCTGCCCATTTTTAAATTGGATTATTTCTTTTTTGGGTGTTGAGTTGTATCAGTTCTTTATATATTTTGGATACTAATCCTTTCTCAGAATTGTCATTTGCAAATATCTTTTCCCATTCAGTTGGTTGCCTTTTAGTTTTGTTCATTGTTTTCTTTGCTGTGCAGAAGGCTTTTATTCTGATGCAGTCCCAATAGTTTATTTTTGCTTTTATTTCCCTTGCCAGGGGAGACATATAGAAAAATGTTGCTAGGTCCAATGTCAGAGAAGTTACTGCCTGTGTTCTCGTCAAGGATTTTTATGGTTTCAGGTCTCACATTTAGATCTCTAACCCATTTCAATTTTATCTTTGTGTATGATGTAAGAAAGTGGTCCAGTTTCATTTCTTTGCATGTAGCTGTCCAGTTTTCCCAACACCATCTGCTTAGGAGACTGTCATTTTTCCATTGCATATTCTTTCCTCCTTTGTTGAAGATTAATCGACCATATAATTGTGGGTTTATTTCTGGAATTTCTATTCTGTTCCACTGATCTATGTGTCTGTTCTTGTGCCAGTATCATACTGTTTTGATTACTACAGCTTTGTAATATAACTTGAAGTCTGGAATTGTGAGTCCTCCAGTTATGTTTTTCTTTTTCAAGATAGCTTTAGCTATCCAGGGTCTTTTGTGGTTCATACAAATTTTAGGATTGTTTGTTCTAGTTCTGTGAAAAATACAGTTAGTATTTTGATAGGAATTGAATTAAATCTGTAGATTGCTTTGGGTAGTATAGACATTTTAACAATATTTGTTCTTTCAATCCATGAGCATGGAATGTCTTTCCATTTTTGTGTCCTCTTCATTTCTTTCATTAATGTTTTAGAGTTTTCAGAGTACAGGTCTTTCACCTCTTTGGTTAAGTTTATTCCTAGGTATTTAAAAAACATTATTCTAGATTTTCATAATAAGAAAATAGATTAGCATATATTTTTATATGAAGCTATACTCATTAAGAGTTTTCAAAGAATATATAATGATTTAGGAAAACACATAAAATATTAAATTAAGTGGGAAAAGAACATAAAACATTTTATGTTACATCTCAGTTCTATCTATCAATACAGGGAAATATCAGATAAAAGGCAGAAATAAATAAAACATCTTAATATGATTTCTGAATGGATTTCTATATAATTTTACTTTTCTTCATATCTCCCTTTTTAAAATTTTGTAATACATACACACACTATTTTCTTCATTGAAAAAATAAGACACTTTTTAAAAAGAGTATATTGTGTGGGGTGCCTGGGTGGCTCAGTTGTTAAGCGTCTGCCTTCGGCTTAGGTCATGATCCCAGGGTCCTGGGATCGAGCCCTGCATCGGGCTCCCTGCTTGGCGGGAAGCCCGCTTCTCCTTCTCCCACTCCCCCTGCTTGTGTTCCCTCTCTCGCTATGTCTCTCTCTGTCAAATAAATAAATAAAATCTTTAAAAAAAAATAAAAAGAGTATATTGTGTGAGAGTATTTTGAAGCAGATGCACAAGAGCCAAAAACTATCATCTTTCAATAAATGTGCCTTTGCAGTGAGGTAGGAAAATGGCTATCTGTTTTATAGTGGTTCTGTGTCTATTCATAATCCATATGAAAAACAATTAGTGTGATTCTTAACTCACTCCGTACACACACACACACACACACACAAAATCAATTCTAGGTGAGACAGGTAAAAAGTAAAATAAAAAACAATTTTGCCCAATAGAAATATAAAGGACGCCAATTTTTACTGAGGTTTAATCCATATACCATACAATCTACTCCTTAAATTACATTATTCAGTGCTTTTTAATTTTATTCACACAGTTGTCCAACAGTCACCACAATTAACCATTTTGGAAAATTAATTGGCAGTATCAATTAACATTAAACATTTGTTTTTCTCTGTACCACTCCTAAGTATATACCTAATAGAAATAAGTACATATGTCCACCAAGATATATGTAAAAGAATGCTCATTTCAATATAATTTATTGTTGCCAACAATTAAAAAGAACCTAATACTCATCAATACCATGGATAAATCATATAATGATATATTCACCAATGGAATATTAAATAGCAATGGAAAAGAACAGACAGCGCATCTAGGCAGAAGTATGTATTGCACTCACAGACATAACATTCAGGAAAATAAGCCATCTGTGGAAGTGTATCGATGGTATTAGCCCATTTATATGAATCAGGAAGGGAAGCAAATGAATCTGTGGTGATAGCTGCCAGACCAATGGGTATTTTGTGGAGGGTATTGAGTGGGAGAGGACAAGAGAGAGCATTTCAGGCTGCTGAGAATTTTCTATGTCTTTAACTGTGTGATGATTGCCCAAGAGTAGGCATATGGAACATTTCATCAGGTGGTGCACCTAAGGTTTGTGCATTTTACTGCATGCACGTTACACCTCAATACAATTTTAAAAAAATTAAAAAGTGTAATATGAGGCAATGAAAGATTCCCCTAAGTCAAACAACCCAGGAGTGATGGGAATAAAAATTTAATGATGTAGAAGATCAGTCTTTTCAAGGAAATAAAGATTGCTAGGACTAGAGCATGATATAGACTTTTCTAAGCAGTTTTACCCATCATTTTTTAGTTGATTTGGTTTGGATTTAAATTATTTTTATATTATGGCAGTTTTGATAGCTAAATTGCTTTCATGATTTGAAATCTCCAGATATATTTAAGGGCAGGAAGAAGATAATCGCTGTAATGAGTAAAAAAGAACTCTTTCTGCCTCAAGCTTACAAAGATAAGAGGACATTTAATGGAGCTTTTCATTTAACTTTAAAAGCACTCTGCATGGGGGAACCCTCTTTCCATGTAATTTAATGATCCAGGAAGAGTTTTCATGAATGGCAAACTAGTATGCTGAAGGAAGGGTAGAAAGGAAGCAGAAGGAGTAAGTGAGTTGGCTTACACCATAAAAGAGGCAGTAGTGTTTATCCTATCAGAACTGGGCTAGAAAAAGACAAAAGGTAAGGAAAGGAAGGTAAGGAAATACACATTAGGTATGACACAAAAAGATTAGCTAGTACTGCATTGTGGACAGTAGCTCTTTGAAGGATCCACTGGCTCTTATACATGACCAGACAGGGAAAGAATAAAAATGAAGTAAGTCAGATTATTTACAAAACCCCAGGAAGATATCTGGCCAGTTTCCTCTGTTCCATGAGGCCAGTCCCATTCACATCATTTTGGTATATATATGACATATATATCATTATTAGCAAATCATCTGATCAGTATTTTTCTTTACATTAACTATTTTTTAATTTTTAAAAAATTTTATTTATTTTTTTGACAGAGAGAGACAGTGAGAGAGGGAACACAAGCAGCAGGCAGAGGGAGAGAGAGAAGTAGGCTCCCCACTGAGCAGGGAGCCCAATGTGGGGCTCGATCCCAGAGTCCTGGGATCATGCCCTGAGCTGAAGGTAGACGCTTAATGACTGAGCCACCTGGATGCCCCACATTAATTATTTTTTATAAATCAATTATACTTTTATTAAGCAATACTGTATGAAACTATATTTTGGGGTTGCTACATTCTTAGTACCTAGTCAAATACATATATAATTATTAATATTTAAAAACAATATATAGGTATAATCTGAAATCCTCTCTCATGTCACCAGTGGTATAAGTACCATCATTTGAGGAACATTGGCTTAAGGGATGCCAAATGGCACACTTAATCTCAAAGTGTGGCCTTTATTATAGGAAACCTATTATGGTATCTGAAGTTACCATCAAGAAAGCAAAATCTTTGCATTAAGACAGTACCTTTTAAAGGTCCTAGATTGGAAAATATGTGTCAACAGAGAAGGAAAAGTCATTATCAGACATAATTACAGTTAATCTTACCCCTTGTATAAATGGACTACTAGAAACTCACATTTTGATATTTGAGGCAGGGAGATCATAGACCCTGGTATAAGGTTGGACAGAGTTAGAGAAGATAGTGAAAATATCAGGAGATATATATATATATACATATATATATATATACACACATATACATATACATATACATATATATATATATATATAGCCAAGGAGAAGCAATCATGATGTCAAGGGAAGTTTCAAAATCCAGCCTGGCTATATTCCAAACATCAGTGAATAAGACACATTGATATTAGTGAAAATGTGGAATGGAATAGAACAGAATATAAATCACATCTATATGGTCAATTGGTTTATGACAAAATAACCAACACAATTAAATGGGCAAAGGAAAGTCATTTCAACAAATGATGCTGAATTAACTAGATATTCGTAGGAAAAAATGAAACTTGGCCATTGTTGATGCTATATACAAAAAGTAACTCAAAATAGATCATTGTCATAGGGTAAACTTAAATTATAAAACTTTGAGAATAAAACAGGAAATGATCTTTGTGATTTTTGGCTGAGCAAAGATTGCTTACAACATAAGAAGCATGAACCATTAGAGAAAAACTGGATAAATTGGACTGCATCATTTTTTTTCTCTAAAAAGCTCTTTAAAAGGTGTTTAAGAAAAACTAGGCAAGCCACAGAGTGAAGAAATACTTCCAACACATATTATCAGACAAAGGACTTGTATCCGGAATACATAAAAACCCCTTGCAACTCAATAAGAAGACGCACAACCTAATAAAATATGGGCAAAAATTTAAATAGAGATTTCACTAAAGAAGATATGCAAATGACCAACAAGCACATGAAAAGATACTCAATATCATTAGTCATTAGGGAAATGCAAACTAAAATCACAAAGAGATACCAGTACATACTGCTGGGCAAGGGGGAACCAGAGTATCCTGATTTAACTTTTGGAGGGTTTCTTCTTGTATTTTAACAGCAAGTCTTTTCAATTTTCAAGGGCAAATGTCAGCAGGAATCATTAAGAAGCCAACCCGAAGTGGGGAGAGGATACATGATTCCATAAGGCCATTTAAAAAAAATGATAATTCTAAAGATGCTGTTTTTCATCTTTTCAGTAATGAACTTGGGAGGCATGGGATGCTCAGTTTTGTGTGCCATTTCAGGCTGGGATAATGGGTTCCCCAGGGTCCTACCTCAGTGATGCTGCCTTGCTCTGTCAGGCAGGGAAACAAAGACACCAACTCACATCCCTGGCTTTGTCATATCCATGCCTGAAGATGATTTTATGTATGTGGTTCTGGAAATATAGGGATTTAAGTTCCACTACTCCAATAATTGTCTCAGAGAATTGGGATTTTGTGAGGTTGAGAGGAGAGAGAAGATGAAGGCTATTACTGAACAAATGTCCTGCTTCTGCTGTTAGGATAGATACATCATTGTCCCAGCTGTCACCAGTCACCACTAAATGAGCATGCATTTGTCACGCTTCATTTAGCAGGCTTTTGGGACTGGCTGAGCTTGAGCCTGGCCAAGATTATAGACTATTTAAAGTCTCTAAACCAGAGTTCATAATAAATCCCCCCACAAAGCCAGAGCCAGTGATGAAGGGAGCCAGGTTATTGCAAGGCTTTGTGAAAAGGATAAAGGTAGGATCGATACTGCAGAAAAGGACTAGAGAAAGGAAAGAAGTAAGGCAGACCTCTTGGAGGTCTTTAATCTGCATGGATTTTTCTATGCCCCACTAGCTACAGGCAAATCATTATCATCAATTCCATAATCATCATAAACAACAACCAATAAAGGTAATGGAAACTGTAAGTCTCCAAAGAACTGGGAGGTGTTTTTGCAAGGGGAGCTGGGGCAGGAAGCAAAAAAGTCACTGTTCAGCCTTGGCATTGTTACAACTCCACTGGTATATAAGCATATGTATGCAGTTGATGGAAAGAAGCTGTGGCATGGGAAAGGTTTGGTCCTTTCCTTGCAATCACTTAGAATGTGTAGGGACCTACTGTAAAAGCTAGGAAAATATGTGAACCAAGCAGCTGATCTCATCCTGAATGGCCTTCTTAGCAGTGTGAGTTAGGAGAAACACTCATCTCAAACCTGTTCTCTCTCATTGCCCTGTGATGTGGATGTCAACACCAAAAGCAGAAGGAAATCCTAGAGTGCCTGCTAGAGAATGTGGGTGATACCAGATTCTCTCTGTGAAGCAGGAGCAAAGGCAGGTAAAAATTATATGTCAGGAACTGGGACTGTTCGGGGACTGTTCAAACCAAGTCAGGAGGGAGGATGAGCCAGAGTAGAGAAAGGGATGTGTGAGGAAAGGATGAGGCATAACATGCCAGGAGAAGAGAATGTGAGGTGTGGCTGGGGAAGTCAGATGATGAAAGAGCTTCAAATCCGTCCTATGGAGTTTCAACTTTATGCTGAAGATAATGGAGAGACATGGGAGAGTCTTAAGATACTGGAGGATCGTAAGAGTGTTGTAAGGAGGTCATTGTAATTACAGTATGGAAAATGGGTTGAAAGGGAGTAAAACTAAAGGCAGAGAGGTTGGTGGAGATGGCTATACTGGTCCAGATCAATTATGATGAACTGACCTCCTGAAGAAACAGAGGTGGAGAAATGGGAAAAAATGTGGATGAATTCCTTGAGTCAGTGTTGGCATGGATTTGTGATTAGTTTACTGGTTACTGTGTTTCCTTGCTTTGCTGCTTGAAGTATGACTCACAGTGCAATATCTCAGCCCCAACTCACTCTCATTCATGGAAAGTCTAACATTTGTTGCTAAGGTCTCCCTTCATTGATATGTCCAAGAATCTTTAGGGAGCATCCTCATGCTTGAATTTGAATTTGAATTTGAAAGATTATGGTACCATTACGAGAAGTTGGATCATCTGGTTTAGGAGGATCTGTGATGCCACTGGTGTTATCTTCAGTACCAGAGGCCTTGCAGATGGAACCTAGTCAAGAAAGATTATCCTGCCTCTGTGGTGCAGCTACTGTCACATTTGTGTGATCCCCTGTTGTGTCCAAAGCAATGTGAGTACTTGCTCTATCACAACCATTGGTGCAAACCCCTGCTGAAGCTACAATGATTTCTTTTCTTAGTCTCACAAACCCCAGTGGTAATTTGCTCAGCAAAGAACATACCCAACAGAATTGTCATGAACTTCCAACATTAAATTTATGTAGATCCCATCACATTGTTTCTTCCTTAGGGTGTCAGAATGCCTGCATAAAGTAGTATGGAAGAGTCTCTATTCTCTGCCATCTTAGGAGGCCAGAGTTACCATTTTTGTACAACACCAAAATCCTAGGTCAAGTTCCCAGAAGCTGACCCTGAGTTGATGATTCCTGGAAAAATGATTTATTTAAAAATTGCATTTAGGGGAAAAGTGTAAGGGAGAAGAGCAGGGAAGAAGGAAGAAGCCAAGCAAGGGTGCAGCTTCAGGCAAAGCCTCAGTTTTAGCCTAATCCTACAGGGACTATGGTGTTTAAGTTATATCCCAGAATTTTCCTTGACTCAAGGCAAAGGGAGTTGGGCTTTCCTACTTGTTGGCCAAGGTCCATTCCAGGTGATGTAAACTACCAGGCACTTCCTGATCTCTGCTGGTGATGTGGGCAAAGAAGCTTCAGTAGCCAAAGGACAGTCCTGCAGGCATCTGCAGGTGTGAGCCTTAGGCAACAGCCCATAGAGCTGAGGGATGGGAACACAGAGAGGGTTAGAGGCACCTGAGGGGAACTGGGATGAACACCAGCTGTCCTCAAACTACACCTGGTTTTGTAATCTCCTGATGCTTTTATCATGGGTGACTCATTGCATTCATTGAATCTGGGTATTTTGTCATGCCCGTTTTTTTTTCTATCCAATCACATTCTAAAGGTTTTGAACTTAAAGGAAGAGGGTGAGGGACTCTTGATTCCTCCCCTTCCAGAAAGCCCTGAATTCTTTATGCAAATTTCCTTATCACCTTCAATCTCTACATTTCAATGTTGTCTATCTCCTAGACGTCCAACATTTATGTTTCCACCTCATCAGAGACTCTGTTATTAAATCTGGGAATGAGGAAAGATCCAGAATGACATCCAGGATTTTTACTTCATCTACTGGGTTTCAGAGTACAGACTTCTCTGGGCATGAGTCTGAGCTCCTTGTGGCACTTTCTCTGGTTCATGAAACTTGCAGGGCAAGGGATTGACATTTGGGAAATACTGTTGGGTTTCCTGAAGAGCATGAAAAAGCTGTAAGTGAACTTCAGAGAGGACCTTCAGCCCAGATTCTTTTCTGAAACTAAAGATATAAAAGAAACTCAGGTGTATTTATTGTTCTAAGGGACACAGTTCCTACAATCATAGAGTGATAGAGCACTATCAGAACTATGGGATAGTTTAGTTATCCCCTTTATGGTACAAAGCAAGAAACTAAAGCCCAGGGACTGAGTGACCCAGGCACTGGTCACTCATTTAATTGGTTGCAAGACCAATGCTGGAGAAATAGAAACCAAAAGAACAGTAGAACAGATCAATGAAAGTAGGAGCTGGTTCTTTGAAAGAATTAACAAGATTGATAAACCCCTGGCCAGATTTATCAAAGAGAAAAGAGAAATGACCCAAATAAATAAAATCATGAATGAAAGAGGAGAGATCACAACCAACACCAAAGAAATACAAACAATTATAAGAACATATTATGAGCAACTATATGCCAGCAAATTAGATAATCTGGAAGAAATGGATGCATTCTTAGACACGTATCAACTACCAAAACTGAACCAGGAAGAAATAGAAAACATAAACAGAACTATAACCACTAAGGAAATTGAAGCAGTCATCAAAAATCTCCCAACAAACAAAAGCCCAGGGCCAGATGGCTTCCCAGGGGAATTCTACCAAACATTTCAAGAAGAATTAATACCTATTCTTCTGAAACTGTTCCAAAAAATAGAAATGGAAGGAAAACTTCCAAACTCGTTTTATGAGGCCACCATTACCTTGATCCCAAAACCAGACAAAGACCTCCCAAAAAGAATTACAGACCAATATCCTTGATGAACATGGATGCAACAATTCTCACCAGAATACTAGCCAATAGGATCCAACAGTACATTAAAAGGATTATTCACCACGACCAGGTGGGATTTATCCCTGGGCTGCAAGGTTGGTTCAACATCCACAAATCAATCAATGTGATACAGTACATTAATCAAAGAAAGAACAAGAACCATATGATCCTCTCAATTGATGCAGAAAAAGCATTTGACAAAGTACAGCATCCTTTCTTGATCAAAACTCTTCAAAGTATAGGGATAGAGGGTACATACCTCAATATCATCAAAGCCATCTATAAAAAACCCACAGTGAATATCATTCTCAATGGGGAAAAACTGAGAGCTTTCCCGCTAAGGTCAGGAACACGGCAGGGATGTCCACTATCACCACTGCTATTCAACATAGTATTAGAAGTTCTAGCCACAGCAATCAAACAACAAAAAGAAATAAAAGGCATCCGAATTGGCAAGGGAGAAGTCAAACTCTCACTCTTTGCAGATGATATGATACTTTATATGGAAAACCCAAAAGACTCCACCCCAAAACTGCTAGAACTCATGCAGGAATTCAGTCAAGTGGCAGGATAGAAAATCAATGCACAGAAATCAGTGGCATTCCCATACACCACCACCAAGACAGAAGAAAGAGAAATTAAGGAGTCAATCCCATTTACAATGGCACCCAAAAGTATAAGATACTTAAGAATAAATCTAACCAAAGAGGCAAAGAATCTGTACTCAGAAAACTATAAAATACTCATGAAAGAAATTGAGGAAGACACAAAGAAATGGAAAAACGTTCCATGCTCATGGATTGGAAGAACAAATATTGTGAGGTTGTCAATACTACCTAGAGCAATCTACACATTCAACTCAATCCCTATCAAAATACCATCCACTTTTTTCAAAGAAATGGAACAAATAATCCTAAAAGTTGTATGGAACCAGAAAAGACCCCAAATAGCCAGAGGAATGTTGAAAAAGAAAAGCAAAGCTGGTGGCATCACAATTCCGGACTTCAAGCTCTATTACAAAGCTGTCATCATCAAGACAGTATAGTACTGGCACCAAAACAGACACACAGATCAATGAAACAGAATAGAGAGCCCAGAAATGGACCCTCAACTCTATGGTCAACTCATCTTTGACAAAGCAGGAAAGAATGTCCAATGGAACAAAGACAGTCTCTTCAACAAATGGTGCTGGAAAAATTGGATAGCCACATGCAGAAGAATGAAACTGGACCATTTCCTTAACACCACACACAAAAATAGACTCCAAATGGTTGAAAGACCTCAATGTGAGACAGGAGTCCATCAACATCCTAAAGGAGAACACAGGCAGCAACCTCTTTGACCTCAGCCGCAGCAACTTCTTCCTAGAAACATCGCCAAAGGCAAGGGAAGCAAGGGTAAAAATGAGCTATTGGAACCTCATCAAGATAAAAAGCTTTTGCATACCAAAAGAAACAGTCAACAAAACCAAAAGACAACCGACAGAATGGGAGAAGATATTTGCAAATGACATATCAGATAAAGGGCTAGTATCCAAAATCTATAAAGAATTTATTAAACTCAGCACCCAAAGAACAAAGAATCCAATCAAGAAATGGGCAGAAGACATGAACAGACATTTTTCCAAAGAAGACATCCAAATGGCCACAGACACATGAAAAAGTGCTCAACATCGCTCGGCATCAGGGAAATCCAAATCAAAACCTCAATGAGATACCACCTCACACCAGTCAGAATGGCTAAAATGAACAAGTCAGGAAATGACAGATGTTGGCGGGGATGCAGAGAAAGGGGAACCCTCCCCCACTGTTGGTGGGAATGCAAGCTGGTGCAGCCACTCTGGAAAACAGTATGGAGGTTCCTCAGAAAGTTGAAAATAGAGATACCCTATGACCCAGCAAGTGCACTACTGGGTATTTACCCCAAAGATACAATGTAGGGATCTGAAGGGGTACATGCATCCCAATGTTTATAGCAGCAATGTCCACAATAGCCAAACTGTGGAAAGAGCCAAGATGTCCATCAACAGATGAATGGATAAAGATGTGGTATATATATATATGTGTGTGTATATATATATATATATATATATATATATATATATATATACACACACACACAATGGAATATTATGAAGCCATCAAAAGGAATGAAATCTAGCCATTTGCAATGACATGGATAGAACTGGAGGGTATTATGCTGAGCGAAATAAGTCAATCAGAGAAAGACATGTATCATATGACCTCACTGATATGAGGAATTCTTAATCTCAGGAAACAAACTGAGGGTTGCTGGAGTGGTGGGGGGTGGGAGGGATGGAGTGGCTGGGTGATAGACACTGGGGAGGGTATGTGCTATGGTGAGCGCTGTGAATTGTGTAAGACTGTTGAATCACAGATCTGTACCTCTGAAACAAATAATACATTATATGGAAAAAAAGAAGAAGAAGAAGAAGAAGATAGCAGGAAGGGAAGAATGAAGGGGGGGAAATCGGAGGGGGAGACAAACCATGAGAGACTATGGACTCTGAGAAACAAACTGGGGGTTATAGAGGACATGGCAGTGGGGGAATGGGTTAGCCTGGTGATGGGTTGGGGGAGGGCACGTGCTGCATGGAGTGCTACGTGTTATGGGCAAACAATGAATTGTGGAACACTGGATCAAAGGCTAATGATGTAATGTCTGGTGATTAGCATAACATAATAATAATAAAAAAAGACCAGTGCTGGAATCAGAGTCTTATAGTTTTTATCAAAGTAAATGCATTCCTGAATATAAAAATGAAAATGGCTATTACAATTGTCTAGATATTATTTCCCCAAATTCACCATTTTATTCCATTCCTCCAGTCTTCCATGAAAATCTTTGAAACTTTTTGAATTAATTTGTTTGCCTCAAGAACTATGGTCTAAATATACTGAGTTATTTTATGCTGTTTGTATTTGTCAATCACTCTATAAATATTTACTATCCTCATGAGCCCAAAAAAGTTCAAAGAATTATTTTTCCAGGAAAGTTGAGGCAAAATGCAAGCACATATCCCAATAAATATGAGGACAACAAAAATATATCTTTCTGGTTGTGGTATTCCAGCACATGCAGTCACCCCAGCTCAGGAGCCAGATGTGCTGCTTAGGTTCTATTCCCAGTATCCCCAGTACCACCAGTGCTTAGCTCTGTGGCCTTGGACAAGTTATTTAATCATTCTAACTACTAATTTCTACAAAATGTGTGCATATATACACAATGGAATATTATGAAGCCATCAAAAGGAATGAAATCTAGCCATTTGCAATGACATGGGTAGAACTGGAGGGTATTATGCTGAGCGAAATAAGTCAATCAGAGAATGTGTGCAATAATAGTCTTCCTTATAGAGTTGTATAGCAGTAATAATTAATGTTGTGTATAAAGCTCTTAGCATGATACCTAGAATAAAAGCATCCTGATAACAGTTCTTACTATTATTGACTTTATTTTACATTTTTCATTATTGAGATGTAATTGATACCTCATAAAATTCATTATTTTGAAGTGTATAATTTAGTATTGTTTAGAATATTTCACAAAGTCTTGCAATCATCATCACTCTCTAATTCCAGAACATTTTCATCATCCATAAAAAAGCTACCATACCCTTTAATAGTGGATCCCATTCTTCTGTTCCCCTAGCCTCTGGCACCTACTAATTTACCTAATGTATTTATGGATTTACATATTCTAGACATTTCATATGAATGGAATTATACAATATGTAACTTTTTGTGTCTGGCTTCTTTCACTTAATATTGTATGTTCAAGTGTCATCCATGTTGTACTATGTATCAGTACTTCTTTCCTTTCTATGGCCAAATAATATTCCATCCTATGGATATACCACATTTTGTTTATCCACTCATCAGTTGATGAACATTTCAGTTTGAATTTTTGGCATTATGAATAATGCTGCTGTGAACATTCATGTACAAATTTTTGTGTGGATACATATTTTTAGTTCTCTTGAGTATATGCCTAGGAGTGGAAATACTAGGTCATATGCTAATTCTATGATTAAAGTTTTAAAGAACTGAAGAACTGTTTTTCAAAATGGATGCACTGTCTTACATTTCCACCAATAATGTAGAGGATTATAATTTATTCAAATCCTGTTCAACACTTGTTATTATTTGTTCTTTTAATTATAGCCGTTCTAGTGTATGCGAAGTGGTATCATATAATGGTTTTGATTTGCATTCCTTTAATGATTAATGATCTTGAACATCTCTTCATGTCCTTATTGTCCATTTGTATATCTTCTTTGGAAAGTTGTCTATTCAAATCTTTTGCCCATTTTAAATTGAGTTTATTTTTCTTTTTATGGTTGAGTTGTAAAAATTCCCACACATTTTATTGGGTATTACGTTGCAAACACAAAGTTGCAAACACAAAGAAGAAAATATACACAAATTCCTGCTTTTGTGAATTTATATTCTAATGCAGATATAGATAACAAAATAAAAAAAGGCAAACAAGTAAATGAGGAAGAAAAATGTCTGAGAACAGTAAGTGTTTTAAAGGAAAGAAAATGGGGGATATAACAGTGACAGGCAGAGTGGGGACAATATAAGATGTGGTGGAAAGAGAAAGATACACTTCCAGCTTTCAGTTGAAACCTATAGCAATAGAACTAACTTATCATAGAAAGATAAGCTACTACTGAAAAGATGTACCAAGATTTCAGTAACATAAGCAAAAAAGGAAAACTGTACTCCAAAATATAGTGTTACCCATAGTTGAAAATGGCCCTTTTAGCTTAGTCACATTGATGGCAGAAATTTTGATCAACTTGGCCCTAAATCTGCAATTATATGACAATGTGTAATTTTTGCCCAAGATTCCTTTCACATGTCATCATGTAGGCAAAATTTGCCTTGATATATTTTGAACAAAAATGTTGTACCTCTTGAATTCAGGGTCCATACAGACCTTTTTCCAGTTTATCAGTAAGTACATATTTATTAAGTATATAAAATTCAAATCTAGTCCCCACCAGTTTACAGTAATGAGGCCAAAGGGTAAGGAATAACTTTAACTTATCCTCTTTATTAAGAAAATAGATGGCATGGGAAAAAAATCAGGCATTCAAAAATGCTAGAGCTAAGTTCTATGCTCCTAATGTTGAAGTTTCTTTGAAATCATTTCCAAAGCAAATCCATAAAATATGAGGTAACCGTATTTCCTATTTGCAGACAATGCATAAAACATAAAGTAACAAGCACAGTATTCACATTTTAAAAATGCAATTTGGAATGTAGTGCTCCTTTGCTTGTTTTGGAGCCAGCTGCCAGAGGATATGAATAACAAGATCAGAAAATCCAATAAAGGCTAAGTGTGCTTGTGGGTAATTTCCCCATCATTTTGGTGTAGTTCCACTAAGATGAGGCACAGATACCTGAAACCAGTGCACACATTTCACTAGAATCTAAGCACACACACAAAAAAAGACCCTCTGTTCAAAACTTCAATGTAATGCAGCTTGAACTATTCAACCAAGCATCCAGCAACACCTTATTATGAAGGTTGGTGCTTTTACTAAATTGATTAAGAGCAGAAATTCAAAACTAGAAGTTAGCAAAAATGCCTCCAGAATAACTTATATATGGAAAGTAATAACCTACTATTGGTAGCTATTAGACATCAACTTTATAAACAGCCATTTATTGGCTACCTACCATGTACCAGATGCCATTTTTAGATGCTGGAACACAAAGATAACAAAAACAGGTAAGACCTCATCTTAGTAAGGCTGCTACACTCTAGTGAAAGACAAAGATAATAAATAAATAAGCAAGAGAACTTTGGGATATAACAAATGCTAACAAAGAAGAGAGAATGGAGTTATGTATAATGATAAGAAGGGTTAAATGGGGACAGGATTAAATAGGGTGATTAGCAAAGATCTCTGTAAGATTATAAAATGGGACTTGAGACTTGAAAAGCTGGGCTTGAATAAATGTTTCATGTTATATTTTTTGTGTATCCTATGTGTGTGCTGTTTAAACTTCTTTGTTACAATTAAAGAAGGATTTCTAGTTTGTGTTGTTTTCACTACTTTTCTAACCTCATTTTTATTACTTTGCATATTTGTAAAGGTTTGAATCAATTACTATTTTGGGGAGAATATTAGCATATTAAAATAATTTCTGCATTTGTAGGTCTAATATTTTACAAAAAGTAACTGTATTATAACCAATATTGTCCTGCTCCAATATTAAAGGATTTGCTTACTTACTTTCTGTATCAGTTAGCTATCACCATAATAATACCATGTAATAAAATCCCCAAGGTCAATGTTTTAAAAGAGTTATTTTTCTAGTTATGTATCTGTGGGGGCTGATCAAGGATTGACTTTGGGTTTGGCTGAAAGCTGCAGAGTGGAGTTTCCCATTTTCCTTAAACCAGTAGTTACCTGAGGGAGGATTCTTTTCATGTAGAAATGTAGAATTGTGAGAGACCAACCCCAACCATGAAGCACATGTTAAGCACAGGTACTAACATCCCACTGAGCAAAGAAAGTCACATAACCAAGCCCAAATCAAGTGGTGGGAGCTACACCCTCCCCATGATGTGGCCTGAGGAAGTCTCATTGCCAAGCCCCACAACAACACAGCACAGAAGTAACCCCTCCCTTGCAGTTAAAAGGGAGGAAGTAATTTGCCACACAACAGCCTAGTCTACTACACATTTCATCCAGCAACTGAATATTTGAGCATCTGGTATATTCAAAATATTGTGTCTGTGCAGTGGGATATACAAAAATTAAATAGAAGCACAGGTTATGTACAAAGAAACTCATTTAGGTATGCTTATTTGAGTCAGTAACACAAGGTAGCAATTCTCAAGTGTATTTTCAAAGAATCAGGTAAAAGGCCTTGGACATTCAGAGAAGGATGATATCACATGTGTTCCTCATCTTACATTGTCTTTTCAATATAGATCTTAGGTTGAAAAAAATGTACACCTACTCACTATTTCTACACATAAACACGGAGACAGGCTCATGTATATATGAAACATTGTGTTGAATGTTGAACATATACATAATCTTCCATCTTTATAGAAGATGCTGTCAGTATCCTTTCCATTTCTCCTTGCCGCTTACCTTCCTGTAATAACCAATGGCTTTGCACTGCAAGAACCTGCAGCCCTCTGTATAAAGGCTTTGTCTTCTCTGAGGTGCATGTGTGTCCTATGCATGGGATTGGCTAGATGAGCCATGGAATTAAAGCCCTGGTAGCTGCCCTCAACTAGGGATGGACCAGACTTGATGGGAAAACCTCAGCTCCTTGCCCCCTGTCTCATTAAGTGTTCTCCAGCAGGATGGAGCTCCCGGCACCCACAGTAGTACCTGGTTTAACACACCATCTGTTGGCTCCATTCCCTTCCCTGCCTCACTTCCTCGGTCCTTATCAGTGTGCTTCATTTGATCACCTCCTTAATAAATTAATTATCACTGTACTTGGATCCTTGTTTCACGGTCTGCTTCTGGGGAATCCAAACTAAGATCATGACATAAACTGAAATAACTCGATTTGAGGCAGAAACGTTAGACCAAAACCAAAAAGCCTTGAGGCCATCAGTGTTAGACTTGGTATCTGGCTTGGAGCTTTTAATCTGTGCTGAGTTTCTGTATAAAAAGCAGCAGTTTCCATCTCTACAGAACACATTATATGCTTTATCAAGCAACACAACTCAAGTTAAATTTGCATCACCAAGAAAGATTATACACATCCAGCTGAAGGAATTGGGGATTAGTTCTTATGTAAATAGTTCATTCTTCATGAGGACCTGATAAAAACCAGAACCGTGCATCCAGGAGCTGGTCATTTCTTCCTAACCACTATTTAATTCTACCAACACTTAGTGATAATATACTACATGAACATTTCTATTCTACTTTTTGAGATTAAATATTAGATTTAGGCCTGGTGCCTCCTGCCCTCCAAGTATTTATAATCCAGTTAAGTGTCAGGCATGGAAGATAATGAAAATTAAACTATAATATAAATTATGGCAAATGCCATAATCAAGGAATAAGTAAACTATTCTCTGTATGCACCCAAACCCGATCTGAAGTGGGACTTGCTAACAAGATAATCTCAGATAAACATTAAAATATAGGTTGGAATAGGTTTTTTAAAAGAAATACAAGCCATTGCTGAAAATATAACACATAATTTAAGATAAACAAATGTATAGTTTAATATGTATTTTTGTTTGTATTTTAGCAAAGACTATTTTTTTTTTTTTTTTTTTTACAAATGATGTGGCATTGGACCCAACTTCGTGAAATCTGGATCAGGCAACATTTTGTCAGGAAAACAGAATTGTTTTTATAATATTTTATAATATTTTACTCAGGGTCAGGGAATTGGTTGCACAGGTACTGGAGGACAAAGGAGCCAAAGAGGAAAGTGGTGTCCTACCTGGGAGCAGGAGACCTGCAGCATGCCTTGGCTGCAGAGACTTAGGGGATACTGGCCTTTAGGCTTGTTGCTAGCAGGAGCCAGAGAGAAGAGACGCCCTCCTTTCTTCCTTCCCTTGTTCCAAACTCTCACCAAGTCTCCCATTGGCTGAACCCCGTAGTAAAGTGCTGCAGTGGGAGCCTGAGAAACACAGCAGGTGAGGGACAGCCCCATTGTCATGGGAACTGAGTCAGGGCACAGGTAAGGAGGGGACTGGAGGGCAGCCCAGCCTAAGACTGGCCCGGGAACTAAATTTCACATCCAGGTTGTCAGGGCCTTTCTCAGCAAATAGAAGATAATGCCCACTCCTCTCTTGAGAAAGAAATTTTATATATATATATATATATATATATATATATATATATATATATATATGTATGTGTGTGTGTATGTGTGTGCATGCATATATATACATATGTGTATATGTGTGTATCCATACATATACATATTGTGTGTCTATATAGATACATATGTGTGTGCATATGTATGTGTGTTATTATGTGTGCACGCACACACACACACACAGCCTGAAATCCTGAGATTGGCATCGTAACATCCATGAGCAAAAGTTGAGAAATAACTATTACTTGAAATTCACACTGTAGCTTATCAGCAAGCAAAAATAATGCTTCATCTTTCTCAAAGACATTTTAAAAATACATGTAAGCACTTCACATCTTTATGTCTTGGTGTTTAGATCCAGGTTATATTTTGAATAGAAGTTGTGCTCCCCTTCCTGGAAGGTGCCTTGTTCCTATCTCAATCCATTCTCTTCTGCTTTTTCTTTCACTAGTTAATTACCTGTCAAACCGATGCAGGATTTAGCTGCTCCTCCCATTCCCCTGCACACTCTGAAATATTTGTTTTTCTTCACTTACAGTAGCAATGCAAGAAGGTTAGGAATGGTAGAGATGTTCAAAAGAAACTGTTGTTTAAAGGAGGATCCAGAAACAGAAAGTTGGTCACCAGAAATTGCTGAGTACCTTTACATGCTCAGCACTAGCTTTGTGCTTATGTGGGCTCTAAGATATTTTGTGTCATCAAAGTTGTTATAATCTAACCTCCTCCCTCTTCCTCTCTTCTTCCTTCCTTTCTCTCCCTTATTTTGGCCACCCTCCTCCCCTCCCTCTCTCCCTTCCTTCCTTTTTGTCACTCACATTACAGGTGAGTGAGTACTTCTAAAGTGATACAAATGGATGATTTCATACAGAATCAGGTTTTTACCTCCCTCACCCCAGGAAAAGCAGGGAAGTTCGTGAACAAGCACCAGCTCAGAGACAATTACCTGGTCAAAAAGAAAAAAAAAAAAGTTACATTTTTCATAATAATAGCCACAAAAAAAAGAAGGGAGAGAAATGTATTTTTAATGTGATATAGCTGTCTCTGAACTTTATTAAAATCAAGGTCCAATTTGACCTTAAAATGAGCCTGTCAACACTTCTTTTTCATCTTCTCAGCTTTCCTAGCTATTGCTGTTTGAGAACCTTTCTGGAACAAAGCTTTTATGTTTCATTCTAGGGCTGGAGCACCTGACTCTCTTTGTCATCAGTTTACAAAGAAGTGTACTATATAATCAGATTCTAATTGCTGAACATTCTACTTGCACAATGTGATTAAGAACCTTCAATGACATCTCAAAATAAACTGAATTTTTCATCTCAATCTCTCTCTTGATAAGTCAACAAACACCAAGCAAACATTTTAGGCTCCGGGCCTGGATATGTAACCTTATTTTAATTTTATCAAGATCAGCATGTATTTTATTTTACAGGTCATTTTTCAAAAAGAAATCATCCATTTTGTGTCACTTTATAAGTACATACTCACCTGTAGCATGAGTGACAATGGGTAAGAATGGAATGCCAATTCAGAGCCACGGAGGAGGATATTTGGTTAGGCTCACTAACTTGCTATGTAATCCCTTCCCATCTGCCAGTCTGAGAGTGACCATCATTCATATCTTCATCCTAGCAAAATTGCAAATGACTACTTGGAAGAGACCTTCAGGAAAGTTCCTGAATGAGCAATATTAAATATTAAATCTGTAAGTACAACCTACAAGTATACTTGATTTAATTTTGTCTCCCTCTTTTGCTCAGTGTGGTCATTAAGAGCACAGGCTCTGGGACCAGATTGTTCCTATGTGAATCCACTACACCAGTTACCAATATGGCAGCTTGAGTAAGTTCTTTAACCTCTTTTTGCCTCAATTTTCCTCATTTAAAGCACTGGTAATAGTAATATTTACGTTGTAGTATTGTTGTTTGGAATAAACATGATAATACATGTAAAGGACATAGAGGAGTATGTGGCTTTTAATAAGTACTCAATAAATGCTAGTTTATTTTTTTCTAGCCATTAATTATCCCCATTCTACCTCACCCTTGGGTTGAACATCATTTACATGATTTTCTAATGACTATTTCCAAAGCATGTTATCATGCAAAATAGATCAAATGAGCTCTATTTAATGATTTAATTAATTAATCATTTAGGCTGTATTTAAATTAAGTCCTAGACATTTTTATCTAGGATATATTAATTTGCTTGGCCTATTTCCTAGGCTCTTGTGAATAAAGGATGCTTGAATGAAATACACCCTTTATTCTTGTCCCAAATTATCCCAATAAGAGGCTCTTTGAAATGGCATCCCTGTCAGGAAATTCAAATAATTTTGAAAACAAACAAACAAGCAAAACCCAGACTGTTTGGCTGTATTCTACATGATAATTAAATGGAGCTTGAGTAACCTTATATTGAGTTAGGGTGCTTTAGCACCTTTTGACTTCTTTAATGTCCATCTGAGATTTCAGCAGCTCTTGTTCAGACTGAAATGTGGTTTTCAAACCCTGGGGAATCTAATCAAAATGAGTGAAAGTAGAAGAGAAACAATGGATTATTATGCTTTGTGGGTTGTGGGTGTGGATTTTCTTTTCCTTTCCATTTTTTTTTTTCCTTTTTGGTAATGAATTCAAAAGATTTATGACTTGCCAAGATTATGTTTTTTTGGAACTGGAGAAATAACACAATGTAACAGAAATAACATTCTAATCCATTGACTGTCCTCCATGATGGCATTTTGGGAAGCAAAAAGAGGGACTTCTTTCTGATTCACTCCAATTTTTTTTAAGAATCAAAGGGAAATTTGAATATGTTTAATTTTCCGGGCTTTGTCTTTTGACTCTCATCTTATTGCATGCAACAGCTAAAAATTTAATAAGCCTTGTTGAAAGCATTTTTTTCCTTAAAGATTTATCTTAAGGCAGATATTGAGAGAGCTATTTCTGTTTCTTTGTTTTGGAAATGAAAGATGTGAATGTAAGCTACCACAAGAGGAAGTCAGAATTGATTTTGACTATGCAACCTACATCTTTAGCATAATGGTTTGGGTGTTGAAAAAACAACAACAACAATAAATCACACCCATTGTTCTCTTTTACCTCCTATGGAATTATCCTCTAAGAGGTAAATGTTGCTTGTTTGTAATGAGGAATATACAGGAAAACTGGACAAGAAGAGCACATATAACTCTTGAGGGATTCCCAGAGGAGCTGAACACCATGGTTCCTCTTGTTTATTATCTAAGTTCCCCACAAAGAATGCCATGATGGTCACCTGATCTATGAAGTCTGTTGGGAGGATTCCTAACTATTTTTAGCAAGTGTTGAGTGACTGTATTTTAGGATTACTTTTCTTGATTTGGGATGTCACCTCGCATTTTAAAATGATGCTTTATTTTTCATTGAGATATTCCTTTCTGCAGGTTCAGGCCCCATTCGCACTGTGTGTAATATGCCAGAACAAACAGATAAATCATCCCCAGCCAGAACAATGTAATGCTAGGTTACTGTAATTTTGCCCTTAGTGCTGAAATCCTGGCACTTTCAGGGTTGTTACCCTATAATGTTATTTCAGTGAAGAAATAATAGCACTTTCCTCTATCTCTTAAAAATATCTTCTGGCATTTTCCAGGGCATTAATCATAAAATCTGTGTTTAATAAAAGGAGAAATGGGAAATAATAAGAAATGAATTAGATTTCAAACAGCACTGAAGGGAACTATGTGAATGCACAGTGTGTTGAGAGGTAAAGGTTTTGGATTTTTGACATGTTAAAACGAAGATTCTAAATAAGGTATTTTTCTACTCTTTGGGGATAGGAAATGTTGAATAAAGGTGAGTGAGATGTATTCCATTTCTTTTTATATTTTAGTGCTTTTTCATATAGTTATTTTCCCTAAATGATGCACCTAAAAATACAAACACAAATGTGTCTTCAATAGTTAAAATGGAACACTGATGGTCTGAAAATAGCCTGAACGGTTATAAGTAGGGTTTAATTTACATTTACCAAAGGAAAATTATTCAAGTATCACAGTTTTCATGACCTGAATTTCTATATACTTGATGTAAAGGCAGATTACTAACAATAAAGATAAAATGAGATAATTAGGGCATCTGGGTGACTCAGTCAATTAAGCATCTGACTCTTGATTTTGGCTCACGTCATGATCTCAGGGTTATGGGACTGAGCCCCATGTCAGGCTCTGGGATGAGCGTGAAGCCTGCTTAAGATTCTCTCTCTCCTGCCCTTTCCACCCTCGCTCTCTCTCTCTCTAAAAAACAAAAACAAAAACAAAACAAAAAATGAGATAATTAGTGCTCTAATTTCAAATACACAGCATTGAGAAACTCTAGTTTATAGGGAGAGGGGAAATTAATTTTAAAAGAGAAAAGTTGATAATAATCTAAATCTAAATAAATAAATGAAATCTGATAATCTAAAAAATCTAAATAGAAACATGATGAATTGAATTATATTTCCATAATGATACTATACAGCAGTTGAAATGAGTAAGTTAGATCAACATATAGCTATGCAGATAAATCTTAAAAACACAACTTTAAGTGCCAAGTAAAATTGCAATGTGATAGCAGGTATGTGAATTTTAAAAACACCATGTAATGTTATTTATGGATATTCACATATGTATAATAAAATATGGAAACCTGGCTGAGAGAGACACCAACTTCATCCTCGTGACAATCTTTGAAGAGGGGCGCCTGGGTGGCTCAGTCGTTAAGTGTCTGCCTTTGGCTCAGGTCATGATCCCAGTGTTCTGGGATCGAGCCCCACATGGGGCTCCCTGCTCAGCAGGAAGTCTGCTTCTCCCTCTTCCACTGTATCTTCCCCCACTTCTCCCACTCCCCCTGCTTGTGTTCCCCCTCTCACTGTCTCTCTCTCTCTCTGTCAAATAAATAAATAAAATCTTAAAAAAGGAAGACATTAGTTAAAAAACAAACAAACAAAAACAATCTCCGAAGAGGGAGGGAAGAGAGTAGGAAGCAGTTATGAGACTTTGATTATTTTGGTAACATTTTATTTCTTTACAAAAATAGGGAAGGGGCGCCTGGGTGGCTCAGTCGTTAAGCGTCTGCCTTCAGCTCAGATCGTGATTCCAGGTCTTGGGATTGAGCCCCGCATAGGGTTCCCTGCTCTACGGGAAGCCTGCTTCTCCCTCTCCCACTCCCCTGCTTGTGTTCCCTCTCTCACTGTGTCTCTCTCTGTCAAATAAATAAATAAAATCTTTAAAAATAATAAAATAAAATAAAAAATAAGGAAAGATCAGTGAATGTGGTGAAAACCTATTTTAGATGAAGCTAGAGGGAACATGGCTGTTGGCTTGTGTCATTCCCTTACTTTCATTGTATGTTTGAATTATACTATTTGAGGAGAAAGTCTTATCTCTGGCCTGAAGATCTTACAGCCTACTGTGAAGAAGGTAGGAGGTTTTGTGGACATGAATGGCGTATTCAGTATCAGATGTTCAGTAATATGTGTAAAGGCCCTCAAAGTGATAGTCATAACCTGAGGGAGCCAGGGAAGTCTTTGCATTCCATGAATTCTGTATCTAGTTGCTAAACTGGAACATCCCCTATGAAATGGAATGGCTCTCATTCTGGGGCCACTGGGGTGAGGCATCATTCTGCTCATAAATGATTATAGTGCATACATTCAGGTGAGATGTCTGCTGTCATCACAAGGGATGCCAAGAAAAGCCACCTACGAATACTATGGGGATGTCAGTCTTGAACCAACACAGAGAAGGTGGCAGAAGCAAGACAAAACATAATTGCCCTGCTAACTCCAGTTTTCATTTCCTTTTTTTACATGGACTGGCTTCACTGAACTGATTTGATCTGTAACCCAGACATCTGCCAGTCATTTGAAGGGACTCCCTGTCTGAGGAACACTACTTAAAAATGGCCATTTAAAGTTGAAAGTCATACACATGTGGATGGCTATTTAGAAATGAGAAATTGCATAGAACACCAGAATGTTAGTGTTAGAACTCATAGTTCAATTAAGTCACTGTTCTTCCGAGTAAGGAAATTGAGGCCCTGGAGTGATTTTGTGACTTACCAGAATCTACACAGGAAGAACAAAGTGTAGGACCCAGGTGTTTTACTTACGAGCTGAGTGACCTGCACACTACCACAAGAAATCATTGCATTACAAAACTTCAAGGATGATTGTTTGGGATTCGCTCTCTTTTATTCTAAGCTAAAAAAAAAAAAAAAAGAAAGAAAAGAAAAAGAAAAAACTGTTGAAAATCCCACAGGAGCTGAAATTGCTGAAGACAACTAGCTCTTTAATTATGATGTGCAGTGAACTGCTTTTACTTTTCGCTTATCTCTGAAGTTGGATTGCCCAGTACATCTGAATGTTCCCTGACAGGTCCTTGTGATTTATATCAGCTCACAAAATTAAAAAAATGCAGACTTGCAGCTCTAATTTGCCAGAATCCTTAAGATCTCTTTTATCATGCCCTGTGCCTGGATAGAAAGCAGCATTCTCTTTAGTGGCAATCTGCTCTAATCATTTTTCATTCAGGTGGCAGTCAGGGTTCAGGCAAAACATGAAAGAGAGTGATTGGAGTACAGTGTCTTCAGATGGCTTAAACCGCATCAGTCAGGCAATTTTGATCCTTTTCTATTTAGCCACATTTAAACAGGTTTCCTTTACAGCTCGGGAGACCAAACCACTGCACAGGATATAAATGAGGTACATCAGAAAAGAGCATGGCATTTGGAGTCTGAAGTTCCTCCCTTCTAGATGTGTGTGACCTTGGGTTTCTAGATCTCTCTGAGTCCTCATTTCCTCATGTATGAAAAAGGGAATAAAAAAAATGCACTCATCATTGGATTATTCTGAAGGGGAAATAAGCTTTGAGAATTGTAAAAGTGCTTCATATATTTTAAAGTGTTACACAGATATGTCCTATACCCATTTTCTGTGTGAGTTTTTAAAATGTGCCATCTTGTCTAGAAATCAGTTAAAAACAAGACACACTAAAATTCTCCCAGTGAGTGTCTAACTGCTCATATCCCCTCTGAGTTATTAAAAAAAAAAAAAATCAGGGGGTGCCTGAGTGGCTCAGTCCGTTAAACATCTGACTCTTTATCTCAGCTCAGGTCTTGATCTCAGGGTCGTGAGTTTGAGCTCCGTGTTGGGTGTGGAGCCTACTTAAAAAAATTGAAAAAAAAATTCAGAATCTGGTTAGTTTTCTTTTCTTTTTTTCATTTTAAGATTTTATTTATTTGACAGAGAGAGACACAGCAAGAGAGGGAATACAAGCAGGGGGAGTGGGAGAGGGAGAAGCAGGCTTCCTGCGGAGCAGGGAGCCCAATTTGGGGCTTGATCCCAGGACCCTGTGATCACGACCTGAGCCGAAGGCAGACGCTTAACAACTGAGTCACCCAGGCACCCCTCTGGTTAGTTTTCTTAGCAGTATTCTGTGCTGTGCTATTCTGAAAGGTAAACATAGGACAGATTGTGTAAAAAGCAATGGTCTTATTTACAACCAGTTTCTGGAAAGGAGAGAGAAATTGTTCCTTTGCTGCAAAGCTACAGCAAATTATTTTACTTTATGAGAAAAAAAATCAATGAAAGAAGAAGACAGCTACTGGGGCCACCAGAAAGAAATTCAAAATGGTAGTTGGTTTGGGAGTATTTGCTGGTTTAGAGAAAGCCTCCATCTTTTTGATGATCCTGTGGGTGTGGGACCCCAGGACAAACTCCATGTGACAGCATAAATTCTTTCACTCATCCAGTTGCCTTGCAAATAGTAAGGTGGGCTTTAATGAGTGAGTTACCTGTGTTGGAACTGTCACCTACAGTTGCCCGCTCTGGTGAACTCCAAGCTGCGTGGTCTGGCCTCCAGGAAAGTTCAATGTATTTTCATCCCACTGGAATACTTTTGTGTGCCCCTCACCAAGGGTAAGATCCTCATGATGGAAACCACAATAGCATATTGTCTCATCATCTTTAGGGAAGTACTGCCTGGATCAGAGATAATTATATAAACTACTACTGGATTAATGTTGCTTTGCCAGTTGGGACTTATGGGGCAACCAAGCATAAGTCCAACTTAACCCCCAAGCATCTTACTATTGCCATTTTTTCCGTAATGCCTAAAATTCCCATGGATTCATTGAGAAAATGTTTATAAAAACTACAAACTTAGTACTAGATAGAGTGCTAATGCTAAGTATAGAAAGGTAATATTCATTCCTGTGTGATATAAGGTCTTTCTCTTAAAAGTCTTCTTAATGGTACATGTACATGTTAATGGCTGAGGGCATTAGACCCCGCAGAAATGATACATCATTCGGGTCACAAGGATTGGCTTGTTTGACGTGGCCATATTCTTGTCCTCCCTTTCTTCATTGGAGTAAAGGAGAGGGAATGGAAGAGAGGATATTAATCACTGAACCACTAATGTGGACGCTGCGGGGGGGGGGGGGGCTGCATTTTGTAGCTGGAGAACATTATGAAGGCTCTGAGGCCACCAAAGTAGACTGAAGGGTGGGTTACAGAAGAGGTAAAGTTCATGCTTCCTTGTTTCAGGATCCTGTCCTGAGCTGACCACACAGCAGACTATAAATTGGAAGTGAATTCAAGCAGCATCAAAGTCCCCACCATGTAGACTCTTGACTGAGACATGCTGAGGTGGCTATAGCCTTGTTTCTGAAAGTGTAGGCCCTGGACCAGTAGCATTATCATCATCTGGAAGCCTGTTAGAAATGCAGAGTCTCAAACCCACCAGACTTCCTGAATCACAGCCTGTATTGCAATAAGATTCTCATATCATTCTTTTGCTCTTCAAGTTTTTAAAAAGGATGAGCTAGTGAATTTAATAGCAGGAAAATAGCATAGAGAGTGTACTGTAATTCTTCTCAGCTATCTTAAGGCTAGATCAAATTGGGCATTCTTTAATATCTCTCTTTAACAAGCTCTTAACAAAGGACAAGAGCCACTTCATCAAGTATAGTAGAGAAGAAAGAAACAAGGATGGAGTCCAAATGGTTTTCACTCTACCACATGGTCTTCCACATGGTCCTAAGATAGCATATTCTAGTGGTCTGGACATTGTCTACTCAGGATAAAGAGGGCCTGTGTTAGAGGTGACAGTGACAATGGATGATGACTTTGGTCTTCAGGGCTTTCTAAGGAGCTTCCTGATTGTGGGATGTTGGAGGAGCAGGTTTTGATTGCAAGGCATCTTCTAAAGGGAGGGCAATGTATAGAAATCACAGCAGGTCTGTTTTACCCCTGCCTTAGTCCCCTCCTCTCATTTCCAAGCATCTTGGTCTGCCAGCCACTGGTCTGCCTCCTCCAGTGTTTTCACATCAGGCGTGAGATTTTGTCATTGAGCTAAGGAAACCCCATGCAGTATTTGTTAGTATTTAACTATTATTAAATGCCAATAAGAAAAATCACACATCTAATTATAATAATAAAAGTGCTTTCTCTTGCTTGGTGAGATATCATGAAGAAAACACAACAGATTTGAATATTCAATAGGTCTGCTTACCAGGAGTACATCAGCCACACCTTGGTTACTCTAAAAAGTGTATATTAAATCAAAACATAATTAAAGGAATGTATGTTTCTCTTTGTTCAAAAGTAAGAAATTCCAAACAATATCCTATAGGAAATTTTCCCTAAACATGGTCACATTTGCTAACACAAAGCCCACTCTTGTCAGGCTGATGAGAAACTATTAAGCACTGGCCTTCAGAATTCAAAAGCAAACAACAAGAAAAACCTATAATGCTGTTGGATTTATACAAATAAATACAATGCATATATTAGTTTGAACAATAGGTCGATTTCATATGACTCAACTTAATGAAGATGGAATCAATATTGTTAAGTCAGGATCCCCCTGTGGATTGAGAATTTTGATTACATTTATTAAACTTTATAAAACACCTAATAGTGACAGGGATTGAACTAAATGTTGATACTCAGACTTGAGTAAATTCTGGTCTCTGTGAATACATGCTTATCAATCATGGTATTTCAAAATCAGTTGTCCCTTATTATATGAACTCCTGTTAAAAAATTCCCACTTTGGTGCCTTTCCAAAGCTCATGACTGGCAGATCAGTGTTTGGAAAAATTCAAGACCACTCTGTGTATTTCAGGTCAGCAATGACATGGACATACCAGTCCTAATGAAACTCAACCAGTAATCTGAGGTGGCTTGAAGCCCTAGAGAGAATGAATATACAAATGGACAAGGCCAGATTATATATGACAACAGAACTCTGACCTACAACCTCTGCAGCAACTAGTTATGGAAGCCAAACCAGTCTCTGTAGAAGTCACCCTGAAACAATCCTGATCAATGACTGCTAGCTTCCTTGTTTTTGGTCCCTGCTTTCAACTCAGAACCAACAAGAACAAGCTAGATATGCTCCCTAAACCAATCACAAAAGATGCCCTCTTTTAGTTAGCTTGACTCCCACTTCCCCACACCAATAGCCTCCAATCAGGGCACACCTGAAGCCTTCCCTTTGTACCTCCCTTGCCTGCATTTGAGTCTCTGCTGAACACAAGGATGAGGTCTGACCCTCTTGCTAAAGCAAGTTCTGAATAAACAGGCTGTATTCATTCTCTTTGGATGGTCTTTTAGTTCCACATTCCACAACCCCCTCATCATCATCAAATCTGTGGGCCTCCAAGTCTTGATGGGAAAGTTATTCTCTCTCCTCAATGAAGAGTATAATGAAAGACCAGACACTTCTTCTCTCAATACACAAGATGATCCAGGCTTTTCATTGACTTGAACTTTTATTAGTTCCCCTTCAGGGTAGTTTCCATCACTTCTTTCCAGATTGGAACCCTCCATATCCACTGTGTGGCTGCTCTAGTTGGTGGAGCTCCCAGAAATGAGCAGTGTCAGTTTTTCTTTCACCTTGTAACCTTGATGAACCCATGTGTACTCATAAAGCATTGTGTATATTGTCTGGTCATATAGTAGTTACTATTATTAGTGTGATCCTCATATCATCCACATAATATCATCCACATATAAAATATATATATATATATATATATATATATACACACACACACACTATATATATATATAAAGCAGTCAAAATTAATATTTTATATATTTATACAATATTATATATATATATATAAAGCAGTCAAAAATTAATTTTAAGACTTCTGCTGGGCTTACTATATTTTTATTTTTTTACGTTTGTTTATTTATTTCCTCTCTACATGCAACATGAGGCTCAAACTCACAACCCCAAGATGAAGAGTTGCATGCTCTTCTGACTGAGCCAGCCAGGCACCCCTCTTTATCTTTATTTTGAAGCAATATTTTATTTATGTATTTCCATGGGTTTTACCCAGCCTTGCAAATATCTATTTCCCTACTGATTTAGGCCAAATAAAAGTGAATGCTTAGCAACATGTAATGTTGATTAGCCTCTGGATTGCAATAAAATGTAAGAAGTATCCCAAAGTACTTACAAAAGATAGAAATATTATGATTACAAATAAACTTTTTAACAGAAAACATTAAAATCTCAGCCCTGGAGTCATTTTATCTCCTTTATATTAAGTACCTAAATACTAACTAAAATGGAGCTGAGGGCCATTTAGGATTATTTATCTCAGACTTAATAAATCTCTTAAGAATGAACTTGGAGTTTGAACTACTCTATGTCAACCCTAACCACACCTGATTTAACTCTTTGTTAAATGTGAGAAGGGAGTCACCTCAGGAGTGCCCTCAGCTCAGAGGAAAGCACAGAGGCTGCTAATCACAGGCTTTAAAATCAGACTAATTTGCCTAATTGGTGACATTTATAGGGAGTCCCCCATTTGTGTTTATTCACTTGTTCATGTATCTAAATTTTATTCTTTACTAGGCACCATGCTAAATGCTCAGAATATAGTATTTAAGAAGACCTGATCCTCGTCCTCAGTGTGCTCAGGGCCTATTTAAGCACACAGAGAAGAGGAGCCAAAAGGGTAATGTGTCTTCCCTCTTCTCTATCTCATTTCCCCAACTGAAGATTCTTGCTTACCGGCCACCTTTACATCTCTTAGTAAAGCAAAAGCAAAAGAAATTCAAATAATGTAAAAATGCTGTGTTGATTATCATAATAAAGATCCATATTGTAGATGAAGGGAGAGGGAAGAAAAACCAGCTGGGCTAGGTTTGGGAGAGAGTTTTGGGGAAGGGAGAGAGAGAGAGACAGCAAAGACACTAACTTGGTTTTGCTTTTGTTGTTCCTGTTTTTTTCAGCATCTCTCAGGCATGAAAAGTATATAGAAAATAAGAGATATAGCTAAAGAAAATATTTTAAAAGATTTTTACTTTAAATGCACCCACTGGTACCCCTAATATTTCTGAAAGAGAGTTATGTTTTAAGTGGCTCTCAACAGTTTTGTTTAAGTAACATTGCTCAGAAACTGGGCCATATGGAACCCCAATTATATTCCAGTTAAGGAAGTAAGTGAGCAGTTACAATCCAGGGATATAAGTGCTCTGATAAGGGAGATATAAGGTGCTGTAGCATAAGATAGGGAAGGCATATACTGCATCAAGGAAGGATTCTCAGAGGAATCATATATAAGCTGAGACGGGAAGCATGAGATATCCAGACAAACCCAGTCATGGTAGGGTATCAGGCAATAGAATCAGAGCAGTAGGATTGCAAAGAACTCACCATTATTCATAATGACTGGAATAGAGTGTGTATGGGAATAAAGGGAAAAATAACCTTGGGAAGGGCCTTTTCTTTAGATATACTCTGATGAGATATGGAATATAACCTGGGGTTTCCTTTGACAAACTCTCTTTCTGCCCTTGTAATACACATATTTTCAGTAAGATTGCAGTTGAACTATCTTGAGTGATTAGTCATTTACTTTGCCTGGTTTTTAATCTATAGGACCCAGGGCTATATTGTCCAAAGAATAGGCTCAGCAGATAATCAAACAAATTAATTAACTAGTTATCACTTATTATATCTACTATGTATCAGACCTTGCACATATATCATCTTTAATCCTTATCATAACCCTAAAAAGTAAAGTTTTATTTGTCCTACTCAAGGGATGAAAATACCAAGGCTCAGAATCCATTAATTTGCACAAGATCACACATCAAAGTGGAGAAAGAAGGTACACTGTTCTTCACTTCAGTAGACGGCTTTTAACTGCTATAAACACTTGTGGTCTTCATTTAGCTATGGGGTCCACTACCAATGCTACCCCTTCTCCCCACACTCCACAGAGCAAGACTTCCTCAGGGTCACCCAACCCTTTGTGCCTTACCACTGGACTTGTTCAATAACTTCTTAGCATCATTTAGTAAGAGTAAGGATCTTAGGAGTTAGACTCCCACTCACAAATTTTGTGACTTTGGAAATATTACCTTAATCTCCCTATACAATTCTGATTTTCATTTGTAAGATAGGGATTGACTGGCTACCTATTTCATGGGCTGTAATTAGAATTATGTGAGCTTACGTAGGAGAAGAGAAGATTTAACACTTGACATAGAGTCAGCCAGCGGTGCGTTTTCAATTCCCTTTGTGGACTTTCTCAACCACAACCTTACTCTAAACTTTCTCAAACTCAGCCTACTTTTTGTCTTCTTTTACAGAAACTTTGCCTCCATTATCACATCCACACAGTTTACCATTGGAAATGGCCATGGATTCTTAAATTAACAAAATGCCAGCTGATCAACCCTATTGGCACATGTATCATATATATGTGACTATACACCATCATAATATGACATTTAAACGAAATACTCAAGATTTCCTTCTCTCTTCCTTTCCACATGGAAACACACTCCTTTGTTCTCGCAGGACCCTTTTTGTAGAAATAATCAAAAGATTTACCCCCTACAGAAAGTACCTTTATGCTGACATTTAGAATTCATGTTACTTTATACAGGAAGTGAGTACAACTGTACTAGAGGCTCCAATGAGCCCTCAGTCTGCATTATCTCCTCTTTAATCCAGTTAATTATCAAAGGGCCAGTAAAAGAAGGAAGTGCACATAAAGGGAACATTGTGCCTTTAAGAATTCTCTTCCTGCCAGTGCCTTTCAGGCGATGCTTCTGATCTTAAGAATGCATTGTCTCAGAAGGATGTAGGATGCAGAGGTAAATGTCACATAAATAATATGTGAATTGTCTCTTGGTATCCTGAGCACCAAGCTCAGATTGCAGGCATTTCTCGCTCATGATGCTCCAGAGAAACTTCCAAATGTAGCAGAGCCATATTGCAAAATGAATTGAGGACTCTCTCTTTTCCTGCTGACTGAGCTCTTTCAGTCCGTGACAAGACCAAATGGAAGGTAGTTTTTGGAACTGAGGGTTGGTGCAGAATTGTGGTATAACCAGCCAACACAACTCAGGAACAGGGTGTCAGGTATTTTTGTCCTGGGCAAAACCACCCATGGGAAATACAGAGACACCTACACACACCCATCTGGGGATACCACTATTCAAGAAGTAGAATGAAAAGTTAAGTTTTTGAAAAAAATAAGAAAATTTGTATAAAGCTTCTGGTCATTTTCCCTGGAAGCAGACCCTGAGATGGGAATTCCACTGCATGTGATTTATTGAGGGCAGGCTCTCAGGAGAAGAGTCAGAGAAACAGAGGAGGCAGAGGGAAAAGTTAAGCAAGCATATTGTCTTCTTTGGAGATTAACCTTGGCCTGATCACGCAGAGAGCCCCAGATCATAAATTTAAACCTCAGAGTTGGTCCCACCTTGAGGCAAGGGGCTGGAAGCTTTGGATCCTTACAGATCACTCCAAGGGTGGTGATATAGAACCTCTCTAGTGAGATGGCTCCTTTATGGTAGAGAGCAGTCTTCAAAGAACTGTGCAGCCTGAAGCTCATTAACAGCAAACACTCTACAGCTGGGGGACGGGTACACTGGTTGAGTAAAGGGCATCTGGGTAGCATCTACTACACTTGGAGTAACTTTACTCTTTGAATATATGTGTACTTGTGGATGGAGAAGACCCCTCTCTCTTTCTCTCTCAGCTATCCGTCTATATCATCTATTTACCTACCTACCTACCTATCTTCTAATTTAGTCTCCCTACCTATGATCTATTTCAGGCTTTCCTTAAATGTTGCTGTACTTATAGATTATTTCCATTTGTTTCTATCTACCTATAATTACCTTTCTAAGTGACATTTGAAAAAGCAAATTCAAATGTAAAATACTTATATTACCCAACTGTACAATATGCTTTTGGTCTTCTGTTATGATAAACCAAACCAAACCAAACCAAACCAAACACAGCTCTGAATATTGCACATCAGCTGATAGAACAGAATTGTATCTCAGCTATGAGAAGAAAATTTATCCTTTCCTGGTCTGTCATAATTAATAGCCTAAGCATTTGATTTACAAGATTCTCTAATCTAAAAAGTACCATTTCTATATGCATGACAAAGTTATTAAACAATGAAATTGCAAAATCTGTATACAGAAATCAACAAATTTGATATTCTCTCCATAGCCCTAGGCCTGGAAGTGAAGACGTTGTCTGTCATTCTCCTCATTGCTCTCTCCAGTCCATCCTCTCTCCCCGCTCCCTAAAATACCCAGGTGTGAATTTCATGTTATTGCCACTTGTCTGTCAACACAACTATGTTCCATAATAAGCTGCCTCCAAAACCAGAGGCTTAAAGCAATGAGCACTTACTTAGTTATCAGTTCTTCAGATTACTGGTTTAGGCTGATGTATTAGTTATTTATTTCTGTGCTAACAAATTTTCCCAAAACGTAGCAGCTTAAAGCAATATACATTTATCTTCCCACAGTTTCCCTGAGTCAGGAATCTCGTGCAGCTTAGTGGGGTCCTCTGGCTCTGGGTCTAGCCCAGGATGCAATCAACGCGTTGGCCAGGGTTGCAGTTGTTTCAAGGCTTGACTGGGGATTGATCTACATCCAAGCTTACTCATGTGACTGTTGGCAGGCTTCAGATTCTTGCTGGACACATCAGTGCTTTACTGCGTGGGCTTCTCCATAGGGCTCCTCACAACACAAGAGTTTGCTCCCCCCCCAGAGCAAGGGTCATAGGAGAGGAGCAAAAGAAGGGCAAGACAGAAATCAGTCTTTTGTAACCTAATCTTGGGAAGTGGCATTTCAACACATTGCTGTATTCTATCTATTAGAAACAAGTCACTAGGTGCAGCCCACACTCAAAGGAAAGATTTCACAAGGGCATAAATACCAGAATCTTTGGAAGCCATCCAAGATACAGCCATATGCGGCTGGTTAGTTGCCTCTGGTTTTGACTGGACTCATCTTATACCTGGGGGTCAGCTGCTGTTGGCTGATCTAGGATGGTTCTAGCTGTATGACTTTGCTCTGAGACTTGTGTACTTCACGCTCTGGAACATCAGCTGGGGCATGTTCTCTTGGTAATGGCAGAGGCATAGGAAGATGGGCAGAAATATCCAAAGAGTCTTGAGACTCAGGCTCAGAACTGGTACATCATCTCTTTACTGCATTCTAATTGGCCAAAGAAATAGATTCCACACCTGACAAGAGAAGCTGCAGGGTCACATTTGAAAAGACATGAATATAGGGAGGTCTGGAAAATCAAACTAGTACATGTCAGTAAACTCCTTCACTTCATATACTCTCACTTCATATTCTTGAAGCAGTCATTCACACACCTAAAGGCCACTTCCCTCATTTCTTGAAGTTTTTGTCATTCGTTGTCACTCTATACAATGCTATTCCTGTTGGAATTCTTGGGGATGTTGATGTCCACACAAATCAGTGTTTCCCAGTGGGGCACCAATGTTATTTAGGGGGAGGAAATTCTTCACTTACATGAAACTATCTCTTGGGTTGCAGGGTATTTGACTACCCTGAATCCTGCCCTTTAATTGCCAATAATGCTTCCAGGTTTGAAAATGCCCCAACAGGGAGGGAGGTCATAGATAAACAAGTGGAGGAGGCTAGTATGATCAATGTGATGTGAGTTAGAGTCAGAAACATCAGTATGAATTCATGTTTAGCTTAATATAGATATGGTAGAGACTGTTACATATAGAAATTTTTATAGATATGGGTATATGTATGCATGTGTATATATATATATCTATTTGTATATCTGTGTACATATATGTATCCATACATATATGTGTATGTGTGTATATATGTGAACATATCTATGTGTATGTATATGTGTATACACATTTGTGTATATACAAGTGTATATACATATGTGTGTAGGTGTGTATATAGATATATACATAAATGTATGTATACATATATGTGTGTATATGTATATATACACATATATAGGTATGTACATGTGTGTATACATATATATGTATACTTATGTGTGTGTACATGTGTGTATATGCATACACACATATGCTTTGTCAGCTGATAGGCCCTAGAAGCAACAACACTGCAGTAATAATGACCAAAGCTAACACTCAGATCTTGATTTCTAATACCATTCTCCAATAAAAGAAGCCAGAACTCCTTGGAGAAATGACTATTCTAGGCCTGGAACAGGAAATATATAAGATGAACCTCAAGCATATGGTGAGACTAGAAAGTAAGTACTAAAAGCAAACAAGAAACCCCCACAAGGATGGGAGTATGTCAGAGGGGCACAAAAGTCAAATGAAAGAGCTTGCAAGGCAGGAACAATTTGAGTAACACAATAAGCAAAGTAGTATTGGATTATAACACCAAGTATAAAATAAATATCCACAAGCCCATACTGATGTAAATTAAAAATTAAAAAACAAATGAAGGAAAATGTACAAATCTCTTATGCGAAAAATGGCAAATAATTTATATAGCTATTCTGCACTCCAGTATAACTCCTCATTCCTGAATTGTGGATTGCATGCAATGACTTCCTTCCCAAGAGTGGAGCATAGAAAGGGAAAGAGAAGAATCAATTTGTAGTGAAGAAACATGACAAACATTACCTCAGTTGGTTGATCAGGGTCAACATCGACTGTGATCAGCCATGTTGATAGCATGTATGCAAGATATAACATGATGTGGATTGCACTTTACCTCTATAAAGTAGGTCTTCCTCTCTAAAACCCAGAACCCTAGTCTCATCATAAGAAAAACACCAGACAAATCCCAATTGAGGGATGTTCTACAAAATGCCTGATGGGTATTCCTCAAAACTGTCAAAGTCAGCAAAAATTAGAAAAATCCAAGAAACTGTCCCAGCCAAGAGAAGCCTAAGGATATATGACAACTAAATGTAATATGGAATCTTGGATGAGATCATGGAACAAGAAAAAAGTTAGGTCAAAACTCATCAAATATCAATACAGTGTGGAATTTAGTCAGTAATTATCAATATTGGTTCATTAATTGTGACAAATATACCATACTAATATAAGATACTAATAATAGGAGAAACAGGGTATGGGGTATATAGACACTAGGTACTCCATAATTTTTATGTAAATCTAAAACTATTCTAAAATAAAAATTGTATTTTTAAAAATGCCCTAACACATTTTCACCCCCTCCTCCCGGGTGAGTGATAACACTCTTATTTGAAAGACACTGACATAGATATCCTTCCAATGCTATTGATTCCTTGACCTTATTTCCTCCTATGATCTTGTTCTCCTCCCCACCTCAGCCATTCGCACTGCTGGCCACACCCCAGACATTAGCATCAGGGCCAATGAAAGTCTTTCATGATCTCAGTTTCAAGCATTTCTCTCCTTTCTCCAGTTATTGTGTTCGACAATTCTTCAACCCCTGGGTCAGGACCTATGGTCCTTTGCTCCTACCATCTTTTCACTGTCTCAAGTGTCCTTGTGAGGTGCCTTTGCCTGTCTTCAATTCTAAAGTTAATCATTAGAATTGCTCCCTTGGATATATTCTTTCTCTCTTGCTTTGACCTATTCACTTGGCAAAACTCCAGCCATAACTAAATTAGATTCTCCACCTATTTATCTTATGTACCCATTTAGCTGAGCACAGCTGGCTTATAATGTTGCCTGGCAATAATGTCCTACTTTCATACTCAATTTATTGTCCTGCTCTCTTGGACAACAGTTTCATGCTTTCTCTTCTCTTCTCAAGCCTTTAATACAGCTTTCCTTATCTTCAGGTTCACCTGATGATATATCTCCTGTTTCCATGAGAAAATAGAAGCCTTCAGAAGAAAACTTGCACAAACTCCCACCGTCATGTTTACCTACTCACCTGCATCTGTGCCCCTCCCTCCTATTTTCTCCTCTGTTACTATGGAATTCCCTTGGTTTTCAACCAAGGCTAAACAGTACCCTTATGTACTGCATCCTCTCCCTTTATACTTTACTTAAAAGTGTGAGGGGATTATTTTCTCCCTCTCCTGCTTCCTCAGCTTTTTTTCTCTTTATGGGATCTTCCTCCTCAGTATACCAATATGTCATTATTTCTTCCAGAGAAACAAGTTTTGATCCACTTCTCCCTCTAGCTACTGTCCCATTTTTTCCCCTTTCCTTTATAGTTAAATTCCTTTCAAGTGTTTAATACTCTACCTCCCCAATTGCTCACTTCTCATTCTCTTTTAAACCCACTCTAATGAGGCTTCTTCTCTACCGTTCCACCAAAGTCAGACTGCTCTTGTCAATGTCACCAGCAACCTCTACATTGCTAAACCCTATGGTGGATCCTTGGCAGTTAGGCACAGCTGATCACTCACTCCTCCCTGAAACTCTGTTTTCATTTGGTTCCCAGGATTTCACACATTTAAGGTTTTCCTCCTAACTTATTGGAAGTTCCTTCTCAGCCCCTTGTACTTATTTACTTGTATCTTTGTGATCTCTTAATATGGGAGAATCACAAGGTTCAGGACTTATACCTCTTCTCTGTCCATCTACACTTGCCCCCTGTGTGGCCTCATTCAGTCTCTCTATTTTAAAAACATCTGTATAGTAGTGATTCCAAATTTATATCTGTAGTCTGAGCTTCTACGTTGAACTCCAAACTCATACATTCAAGTGCCTGCTGGACTCTTTATCTGGATGGCTCATAAACATCTCAAACCTAATATGTCCCCAGCTCTGCTCTTCCAGAGACTTTCCATCTCAGTAATGGAAATCCCATCCTTCCAGTTGTTCAGGCTAAATACTTGGTATCAATAGACCTTTCTAAATTTTGCTAATAGTCTGTGCCATTGGCAAATTCTGTTGACTCTACCTCCCAAACATCCCAAATCCCACCATTTCTCACCACATAGTCTACTACCATGCTGGCCTAAGTCATCATATCTCTTACCTAGATTTGTTTCATAGATTGCTGACTGATTTCCAAGAATCTGATGGTGTTCCTCCTTCAGTCTATCTTCAACAGAGGTGAAAATTGCCGCTGTTAAACAAGTGAGATCATGCCACACTTGTGCTCAAACCCTCCATCTCCCCAGAGTTAAAACCAGTGTCATCACAATGGTCTAGAAGCCTACAGAATGTCTTTAGTCAAAAGATTTTTGAAAAAGTTCCAACTCTGGGGCTTCTCAGTTCTACTTACTGAAACCTTAAGTGGTTGGTGCCTTTGTGAGAATGAAAATGCTCTAATCCCCTTGTCAGGGGCTGCCCTGCACCAGAGCTTACACTTTGACAAGTATAGGGCTAGCTGGATGACAGACCCAACCTGGTCCCTCAACCTGTGTCTTTGTGCAGTGCACACACTGCACAACTGCTTCAGCTCTACCCAGCAGCTTCATGCCTCCCATGACTCCTATGCACTAATCCCCTTCCACTCTCCCCTACATTTACTCAACCCAACCATATGAGCCTCCTTATTGCTCCTTGAACCTGACAGGCATACTCCCACCTCAGGACCTGTTTCTACCACCCCAACTTTTTTGTCCAGGTTATACATCAGGTTTACTCCCTCACCTGCTTTGGGTCTTTGCTCTAATGCCACCTTTTCAGGGAGGTTTTCCCAAACTCCCTATTTACAGTTGTGCTCATCTCTTCCCCTACTCTTTATCCCTCTATTTTTTAAAAACCTTTTCCATAACATATTCTACTTAAGATATGTTTATGCATTTGACTGTACCTTTCACCTCAAAGATATGCTCCCTGAAGGCAGAAATATATATATTTTAATTTTGTTGTTATTAATTGCTGTTTCCCCAGGACCTAGAGTTCCACCTGCTACATGGTAATCATTCAAATCCTATATCATATATATAGAGGTTTTTTGGTATGAAGGATATACTACTTCTCTCTCTTACCCACTCTTCACCACTAAGCACAATTTCTTTTCTTCCCCAATATCTCAGTTGTGCCTGAATATATTTTATTATGCTCTGTCAAATGCATCCTGCCTATCTGCCACATATACTCACTGTCCTCACTCATCTATTTCTCCTCTATTTCCCAGAGGGGATCCCTAGATCAAACACTCACATTGCATGATTAATTGGGGGGGGGGGAGCTTCTACTGTATAAGTATTATATCAGTAAATAATAGAAACATTTAATTTTTTCAGCCCAGTACATCCGTTTCTGAGAGGGAGACGTTGTGAAAATCTCCAAAGATAATGGAAAAAATATAAGCAAAACAGTATTTGTGGATAGTTTCAAAATGGCAAAGTAGCCCCAGTCGATAATAAAAACCACAGTTGTTTCTGTTGATTTATAATGAAACATAAAGCAACCCTAATTGCCTTCCTATGCATCGAACTGAAGTCCATCTGCTTCAAAGACACTTAGAAAGAAGGGCAATCCATATGCTAACAGTCATGGTTGATGTTTGCTGTCCATTAAAACACCAGTTAACGTTTTGTTTAAAAAAAAAAAAGAAAGAAAGAAGGGCAATCCTTCCTGAGGGTTTGCCTTTCCCCCTTTGACTATAAAATGTTAAAGGGTGGGGGACTGTGAGTTTTCTCTTTCTTTGGCAAACATCATTTTCTTTCTTTGTCAGGTGGTCATAATGGCATTCTCTTGGTAACATCTCTGGTCTTGCAAAGTTGGGCTTCACTTTCTTGATCTCTGCATGTATTCACAACAAAACAAACATGCTACATTTATAGAAATATGTCATCTGTTGCTCTTTGTTTGAGCTCAGCTGGAGAATAGGAAGCGAAATCAGGTTTTGAAGAAAAAACAACAGCTCCATTTGGACAGCTGCAGGCATGAATTTCTGAAGAGGAGACCTGGGTTAGGTTATGTCTCAAACTCTGAGCTTCTTGGCCCTCAAATAGAATCCCTGCAGTAAAGGAGGGCCTGTGAGATGGGGCAGTGGGGGGCTGCAGCCTAGTGTGTTGGTTGCTAAATTCATTGCATGCCCATGCTGTATCAAAACCTATTACTTTCCCCAAGTTCAGATGACAGGTTTTTAAAGCTATTTCTGGCTTTCAAAATATCATCACTGTCAGGAATGGAAAATATTCTCTCTACACCCACCCCACCAAACAGTGAATCCTTGCCTTGCACCAGTTATAAGCAAGCACAATAGCAAAAAGTGCTTAAATCATCTGATTTCTATCCCCTAAACAAGATCAGTCAACCCAGCATGGTCGACATTTTTGACTGATATCAATTTATATAAGAGCTACCTGCTTCTTTAAGGGTCTTTACCATATTCTAATAGTATTTCTGGAGTCCAGCTAAGTAGTGAAATATGTCTATTAACTTTTTAACCAAACACACACTCTCAACACACAATACAATACACAGACCACCCGCATACCCACAACATATACTGCAGTTGCCCCCGACATACACCAACACACCTCTCATCCACTACCTCCTCACAAACCTCTTAGGAAAGAGTTTCTTTCAATGGCTTATTCACACTGCAGAAGGTTAAGTTGTTTATTCACTTTCTGTGCCCCCAGGGAATTTATAATTTAACTGATGAACTTTGGAATTTTAGGTGTCACAACGCTGGCAAGGAGTCTAGAAAGTTAAGTGTTCCAAGTTCTTCTGAAGCTACATTATTTAGGCACCAATATACCCTGTTACTTGCAAAGCCACTTTTGAGGGAGGTAGAAATCAAGGTGGAAGGAGGCCCTTGAAACCCCTTTGTCCAGTGGATAGTTTTATCTGAGACACTGCCTATTAACTCAGACCTGAGGAAAAGCCTTGAGGTGATACTGATCCCTCCTCAGAAGTAGAGCAGATGCTGTGGGTGCCTGCCACATCCCATGCCCCTACCTCATCAGTGCACAGCAGGTCAGTTTTTCAAGCCTGCCATCTGCATTTCTTTGCCTGAGGGCTTTCTCGGGACTAAGAATCCGGCTTTGCTCACCTTTGTGATGAGCTGCAAGTTCCCAGGAACTGACACCACCAAAAACCAGCTCTCCATCTGTGACTGGTGGGAATTAGCTCCCCTTCCTTTGCATGGGAGAATTTTTCTGCATGCTCCACTATGGGCTTCTAGAATTCTCCATGGGTTTGTGTCTGTAGGGGTAACTGGCTTGATAACACGCCCCTTTTTGACTGCTTTCCTTCCCCCACCCCGTCTGACTTCCCCTTAACCCAACAGTGTTTTCTGGGGTCACCCCTGAGATAAACTACTTGCACTGAAATTCTCACTCAGGGTCAGCCTCTGGGGAAACCCATAGTAAGACACGAGGAAAGGGGGGAATCCTCTGCAACTACACATGAACAAAAGATAGACAGAGGTCAGTTTAGACAAAAGGGATCAGAGTCACAAATGTGTTTATAAAACCCTCCTATTATCTCGATTTGATTTGCAAGGAAGCTGTGGGAAGTTTGCCTCTCTGCTGGGGTAGGGACCAGAGTGACCATGCAAAGGGAAAGCCGATGCACTCAGCCTGCGGCCTCACACATCTGCTGAATGAGCAACAACTATAATTTTCCAGGAGGGAGACAATATAAAAATTCACATAAAACTTTTTATTGTGTAAGTGACACTGGTTATTATAGTCAGCAATCAGAAAGCTACCCCGAGGATAGAGCTGCTCTGCCTATTAATGTAGAGCAAATGGCTAGCCTGTCTCTCAAGTCTCTCAGTGTAACATTGGAGATGCTAGGATTCATTCCAGAGGAGTTATAATATCAGCAAAATACAAGAAAGATGTGGCAAATATGTTTCAGGAAAGATAATAAAATAAAATCTAAGCATTTCAGAGCTCTTGGGGCAAATTGAACCCGTGGGAATTGAAAAATAAAGGCTTGGAAAAAACAGAGTTTTTTTTTACAGAGGACAGGAGGAAAGTAATGTATTTCTCCATTTTATGAAAGGAAGTTCTTCTGGACCCCAGAAGAACTACTGCTACCCTACTGCTGAGGCTATTTCCAAACATAGAAAATATATTATTTAATCGGGATCCACAGTTTTGGTGTTTATAATCAGGTCTTCATGCAAAATATAGATATATTTTTAGTACAGCATGGTGACAGTTCATGAATGCAATTTGTAAACAGCCCCTATGTAAGAATAACCAACACCTCACCCATCTTCTCCTTTAGTGTTGATGCTACTTCCTTTAGGGCCAGACTCTGTGGGGGCAGCCCACTCCACACCCTCCATTTCAACACAGCTCGAAGGGGCTCTGCATCACTCATTGGCTGTAGAAGACATCAGAATGACTTAGAGGTCATCAGCACTAAAATAATTTTGAGGAGGTATCCTGCTGCATTTTTTCAAATAGCCTAACTCAAGTGCTGTAACAAAGACCAGCATCTATAACTGGTCTTATCCCCCAAATCTTGACATTTAACAAAATGTATATTTATTTATAGCTTTTATTAAAATTGAACACACGTGAGTGGAACGGCAAAAGACATTAGTCCACAAGGTCATTCAGAAACCCAGGCTCCTTTCATCTATTGGTTCCACAATCCCTTAGACAGAAGTTGGAAACTTATTTATCATCTATTATCTATCTATCTGTATTTATAGACTTTACTTATCTATCTGTATTTATAGACTTTACTTTTGAGAGCAGTCTTAGGTTCACAGAAAACTTGAGCAGCAGGTACAGAGATACTCCATAGTCTCCCTGTCCCCCCAACATGCACAGCTGCCCCCACTGACAACACCCTCCACTGGTGTTATAATCGATGAACCTATACCAACCATCACAGTTTACATTATATTATTATTAAATCATAATATATACTATGAATATATTAAATTATGATATATTATTACATTACATTATTACAGAGTTTATATTCACTCTTGATGTATATTCTGTGGGTTCAGACAAATGTATGATATGTATCCATCTTCACAGTGCCATAGTTTTCACTGCTCTAAAAATCCTCTGTGATCCACCTATTCATCCCTTCCTCCACCCTCCCCTAAACTCTTGGCAACCCTTGATCTTTCTACCATCTCCATGGTTTTGTCTTTTCCAGAATGTCATATCGTTGGAATTATATAGTATGTAGCCTTTCTGATTGGCTTCTTCCACTTAGTAACGTGCATTTAAGATTCCCCCATGTCTTAACATGGCTTGTTAGCTCATTTCTTTTTATTTCTTTTAAAGATTTTTATTTATTCATTTGAGACAGAGAGATACAGAGAGAGAGAGCATGAGCAGGGGAGAGGCAGAGGGATAGGGAGAAGCAGGCTCCCAGCCAAGCCAGGACCCAGACGTGGGGCTCGATCCCAGGATCCCGGGATCATGACCTGAGCTGAAGGCAGACGCTTAACCATCTGAGCTACCCAGGTGCCCCAGCTTATTTCTTTTTAGCAATGAATACTATTCCATTGTCTTGATGTGCCCCAGTTTATTTATTCATTAATCTACTGTTGGGCATCTTGGTTGTTCCAAGTTTTTGGCAAATAGCGAACTTTATTTTTAAAGGGCCAGATCGTACCTATATTCAGCTTTCTGAGTGATAGAATGTCTGTTGAAACTGCTGCCATTGTATTGTCAAAGCTTCCCTAAACAACACATAAACAAATGGACATAACGCTGTGTGGCAATAATGTTATTTACAAAAACAGGGTGTAGTATGCAGACTCCTGCCCTATGGTCTTGGACTCCTCCACTGGCCCTCATCAGCAGACAAGAGAAAAGAGAGAGCAGAAGATCTGGATAGTGTGGTAAATATTTTTAAAGAATAGTCACATAACCTTGCTCAGACCACATGAGCTCACCCAACAACAAGGGAGACTGGGAAATGTAGTTTAGTTGAATGTGCCCAGAGGAGAAAGGAAACAAGATTTTGTGAGCGGACAGCATTCTATACCAACCTGAGAACTAATCACTTTTTATGATATAGTGTCTCTGGAAAAGGTATTCTGAAATTCTAAATAACTGGTTTTAAAAGCCCTGGAAACACAATTCCTATGGGAATTAGAAACTCCTGAAAGCAATGAAAGAATTTGGCAAATTATAATACGATGTTTGAGAGAGGCATTGTTTAAACAATGCCCGAAATCAACTATTTCCCATATGGATGAATTTTGCAAGTCTTAATGAGAAATTAAAAGGGATCTTGCTGGACTTCTGCTTGTAAACAGTTAATTAACAGGGTATGACTCACACATAGGAGTAATAAATCTCTATTTCTTTTTAAATGCTTATAATTTCTGCTTCCCTTAATGGACATTGGTCTTTCTTCCTATTATACCAAATTAATAAGATTTGACTGAAGTCATGAATTTGGCCAATACACCAAGTTTTGTTTCCTTGTGTAGCTTTAGAGGACAATATTATCAAATTCAGCGTTTATTTCTCTCCAGTAATTCCTCAGAGTAATTATTTTTGTAGAGTCCGACAATGGAAAATAGTTATTTTGTACCATTTAAGGTCTGACCATGTTTAGTACCATTAGCAAACCCAAGGATATAAATGAAATTTCATCAGACACTCTTGCCATGAAGGAAAGAAAAAAAAAAATCCGCTGTAATTGTTCTTGTGTCTGGTTTGGGTCAGACTAAGTAAAAAACCAAAGAAATAAATCTAAAGCTCTTGTCTTCATTTTTCAGCCTTCAAGCCTTCTAATGAGGCAGAGCTGTGCAGATAAATCTAAAATTTTAATAAGGAAAAATGAAAAATATATGGCAGTTATTCTGCAGTGCCCTTCCAGGTCACCCTGAAATTTTTAAAGTTACTGTGATTGCTCTTGATTCTGGGTACATTTTGTCCATTTTGAAAGCAACTTGCTCCAAATATCAAATCACATTTAAAATTGTCTTAATTTGTTTTGTTCTGTTTTTAGATGCAGGTGTTTTTTTTTTTTTTTAATTCTTTTTACCGATGATGTTTTGGCCTCTGGCAAGTTAACCTAATTCATCTGTTAGGGCAGTGGTTCTTCGCGTTTAGCAGGCCTGAGAATCACCTGGAAGGCTAGTTAAAAATACAGGTTCCTGAGCATTACTCTCAGAGACTCTGAATCAGCAGGTCTGGCCTGGGGCCTGAGATTCCACATTTCTAACAAGCTCCCAGGTAATGTTGATGCTGGTGGTCTGGTACCACACTCTATTTAACACCCAAGTCAAGAGTCTTTCAATTGGAAACCCAACACAAGCTGGCTTAACAAATAGAAAATGTATTGGCTTGCAAAAATTAAAACTCCAGGCTGTTAGTCTGACTTTCTGCACTACAAATTCCATCTGCTCAAGTAATATCCTGAGGTTCCAGTTTGTCTCTCTTCCTCTCCTGGCTCCATTTCCCTTGTACTGGCAATTCCCTCATGACTGTAAATGGATTGTGGTGCTCCAGGCCTTATATTCTCAAGTTTCCAAGTCCAATGGAGAAAAGGGACTGTTTTCTCCCTCAACTGTTGAAAAAAATTTCTCACTGTTATTGGCTATAATTGAATAACATGATCATTTTGAACCAATCACTGTTTTCACTGTAAACCTAAGGATGTGATAGCCAGTCAGTTTAGGTAAATCTGGACCTACCCCTAGATTTAAGGGATTCAGACACCTGCCATATCTCCTTTTCTCCATCAGAGATTATTCCAAAGCCATGGAGGTTCTCTCAGCTTGAGCTTAATGCAGTCTAGATGTGTACAATATTGATGCCCTGGCATCCCCCAACCAATGGGACATGGGATTCATGGATAGTGGTTCCCATCTCTCAGTTTTCAGACAATTATTACGTGTATTCTATAATGCTTCTTAGAGGGTTGTGGTAGGATTTTGTTCCAGTTGCCCACTGTGGAAACCAGCTCTATGGTAGAGTTTGTACAGACATTTCCTCTTTTTCTGTCTCTGACTCCCCACTCCTCACCCTGCCCCTGGAACAATCTCCCAAATGAACTACCTGTTCCCAAATGTTTACTTCATGTGCTACTTTTATGAAAGTCCCAACAATAACCCTACCTAAACCATGTGGACTGACATTGGGGGGAGAGATTGTTCTCCAGAGGGAGGGGTGAAAGGATGCTGAGAAAAGAAAACAACATATTTCCCCTAAAACCAGGGGAAATTTCTGGGTTTGGGTAAATTCACAAACAAATAATACTGAATTCCTATTCAATCAGAAAATAAATTTGAAGCTGAAGTACTGCATGCAGTGGATCAAATGGCAGCAGACCAACTGTAGACACTGCCCATCCTACAGGTAGACTGGGAGAGGAGAATGGGACCTTGGATGTCATGTTACTTTTAAACATGGTTTTAGTTAATAAATTTAAAAAAAATAAATATACTTTGTTACCCTCCATCTCAACTAATCTTATAACTTCTTACTCAAATGTCTAATGCTGCCATCTCCCCAACCTTCCTAGAATTGTGCATCCCACGCTTCCCAGTGCATTCTGTATCTCAGTCTTCCATGTCTCAACTAAACCCCAGCTCTCAAAGCTTTCCTGACCTGTGTCCCATCTGCTAAGGATGGACCTAGGCTGAAGCTAGCTGATGGCCTGACATCCATGTATTTAACAATGAGTGAGAATGGATATGACATGCAAAGTCTTGCTTCAGCCAGGAAATAGTTCCATTATTGTGCCTTTCTGGAAAGCATTAGCCAAATGTTTTACATAAATGAGTTCCCAGGAACTTTTCTCTCATGAGAGGTACTATCACCTAATTTTTGGGAAATGCTGGATATTGCCTTTTCCTTTCAGAGTCACGGTAAGCATTCAGTTATTAAAGGCTCTGATCATTTGGGCTGAAAACAGTATTAACTTTACTTAATCCAGATTCTTCCTGACTTAGGTGATTCTGGCTCTGAGTTTTTGCTGTTATTGCTATTTTTGTAGTACATTTCATGGAAAACCATTCACATCTTAAAAACCTCAAACACTTCTAAAAATTCTGCCCTAGCGTAAAAGTGACAACTAAACTGGGAAATTCTATTACCCCTGTGGAAAAATAGGAGAGACCTTTAGGTAATTCATCTTGGTGAAAGCTGAGACTCTACCTACTTACATGTGGGTCTGGCTCTGGGCTCATTTCCAGGCCTGCCCAAGATTTCTACCCCTTACTCTTTGTGTTGGCATGGCATGTTATTTCCCTGAAGGCCAGGGAAGTGCTAAAAATGGGTAGTTTCTGTAGTATTCAGTAGAATCAGAACTGGAGCCACCAGATATCTGACATTGCTTTAGCAGATATGGCAAATGTATTATTTTTTGTAATGTACTACCTAAGAAACTGGCATTATTAACCAAGTCCACACATTTTGAATAGAATGACTGTGGTGGTGTGTGCATGTGCTTCTAGCTGTACATGATTAAAACACATAGAGCCCTTTAGTTACAGTACCTACTTTCCACATGGGAATCATGATCTACTAAAAGTGAAAGCTGTATTTTATATTTGTAATGGTGGAAAATGAATGTTATTTTAGAACAGGGGATTAAGTTCACCAAGGAAAGGATTTGCACATGAGCAAAAGCTCAGCAGTGACTTCAAGGGAACTTTTAAAAATGCGTTGTAGTAATTTTTCCTAATGCACTGTGTTACAGGGTAACACACAGTAAAAAACCCAAATCCCTGAACCGAAGAGGCTTTCTCAAATTACTCATTGCAAATGGCAGCATCCCCCCAACTCCTTGAAACCCTTCTTTTCTGCTTAACTTTTGTCCATCATGCTATCCCAACTGTCAAACCATGTATTTATTTGTTTCTGCACAAAAGAACAAAAGCTGAATGAGACCCCAGGCTTCATTGTGTTCACTGCTTGGCACACTGTAGGACTGCCAGAAATATTTCTTAACTCTATGAATGCAAGTATTAGCCTTTGTCCTAATGGTTTTATTTCTAGAAATCACATATACCTTATCCAGTCCTTCGTGTAAGCAAGTAAGTAAATGTATTTGGCAAAGAAGTTGAGGTTACACTAATGATTTTATTTCCCCTTTTCTCCAATAAGCTCTTAAATCTTTTGCAGGTGGTGGTTTTTCGATAATGATTTGGAAATTGCAGTGCATTGTTCTGTCAGGGTACCTGGCAAGTTTGAGATCAGAAGGATGAAAGATTTTTGCAGGGTAATTGCCACTTAATGGCAGCAGAACTGTGATTTGCCTAGAGAAAACAAATATTATATAGGATTATACTTGTTCGTTATTATAGAGAAATGTGAACATTATACAGAATTCATTGGTATAACTATAGATACATTTTTGTTTGTATAGTTTGGCTCATTCTCCAGGCTTTGGTGCTATCAAGATCTGGCTCAAATCTCTGTACATATTAACTGGGCCACCTGGAAATTTTCTTAGCCTTAGTTACAGTTTCCTCATTTGTGAATACAGGTGAGAATATCCACTGCTGGGGATTATTGTAATGACTGGAAATTTAAAAAAATATGAAAGAACCTATTTTCTTTTTTTTTTTTTTTAAAGATTTTATTTATTTGTCAGAGAGAGAGGGAGCACAAGCAGGGGGATCAGAAGGCAGAGGGAGAAGCAGGCTCCCTGCCCAGCAAGGAGCCTGATGTGGGACTTGATCCCAGGACTCTGGGATCATGACCTGAGCTGAAGGCAGTTGCTTAACCGACTGAGCCACCCAGGCATCCCAAAAGAACCTATTTTCAGTAGGTGGTCATTATTTTTATCATTGGATCAACATATTTCATGAACTCTGTATTACTTTTCTAGGGCTGCAGTAACAAAGTGACACAACCTAGAGGAGGTGGAGGGGGACTTAAAACAACAGATTTTTGTTCTCTCAAAGTTCTCATGGCTAGAAGACCCAAATCAAGGTGTTAGCAGGACCATGTTCACTCTGCAACCTGTAGGGGACTATCAATCTTTCCTTGCTTTTTCCTAGCTCTGGTGGGGCTATCTGTCCTTGGCATTCCTTGGCTTGCAACTGCATCATTTCAATCTCTGCTTCTGTTTTCATGGGATATTTTCCCTGTAAGTCTGTATCTTCACATGACCATCTTATCTTACAAGGTAATTAAAAGAAAAGCACAGGCCCAAAATGGCACCACTTAGACCAAGTTGGCAAACCAAGACTTAATATCTAATCTACTATAGTTTCAACCCCCTGGAAATGTAACCTTTAACCAGTAACATGGAATTTCCTGGTCAATACTAAGAAATTTACTGATAGACCCCATCTGCTCCCCTTAGGAAGGCAACCATTTCTAAATAATGCATTTTCTGCTAATAAATATCTTTGTTTTTTAATGGCCTCCCTCTGCCTTTAAAAATTTCTCTCTCTCTTAGCTCAGTGGACCTCCCTTCTACTTTCTAGATTCATGAATCATTTAATAAAACCAATTAGATCTTCAAGTTTACTTGGTTGAATTTTCTTTTTTAACAAAGGACACCAATTTTATGGATGAAGGGCCCACCCTAATGACCTCATTGTAACTTGATTACATCTGCAAAGACCCTATTTCCAAATACAAGTACCAGGGGTAAGGACTCAACATATCTTTGGGGCAACATAATTCAACCTATAACAAACTTACATGAATTCATGAGTTCTCCTCCTAGCCTACCACCTGTATTTCTAATTCTGCTGTAATCCTTTTCAACCCATCAACCTGTAGCCACTCCAGAACGTTTTCAGCCCAGAAAGAAAAGTACTTTCTGATTCAGAGAAAACTACAAGACCAGCAACTTCCTAAAGTTTTCAGAAAGAACAAGGAAGCCTGACATTGCCAGGCTCTAAAAGCCAAACAGCTTGGAGAAAGAGGTTTAAAGCTTGTAAATATCAAAGAGCCTCTGGAATACTGGGGGCAGGAAGAACAGTCCTAAACACAGTGAAACATGAATAAAGTTGGACTGCGTTCATTGGCTTCACTCCCAGGGCAAAATTATCCTCCCCTTTCCAAAAGTAGCATTTAGCACACCATTAGTTTGGAATGGTTATTGTCTTTGTGGAATACATTATTTTTTACAGTTTATGGCAGGAATTGACACACAATGTCATATTATCCTGTATTTCTACTCAGATACACACAGGTAGGATTGTAGCCCTGATGGGCCTTTTGAGGCTGATCTAATCTGATCCCTACCCTAAACAAGGTCATTTTCCTGCCCGCTGCAATAACCATCTTCTCATCTGGTTCCTTAACTCTAGCATCATTCTTTACATTTTATATATCCTTTCTGATTAGAGAAGAAATATATTGCCATTTTACATATAGAAAAAATAAAATAAAATTGCCCCACAAGCTTGTTGCTTTTTTATAAGAATCATTTGAAACCTTGATTTTTAATGACTTTCTAATACTCCATTGTCTGATGTACCATAATTGCTTTAGTCAATGCCATATTAGTGACCATTTACATAGTTGCCATCTTTTTCATTCTTATAAAAGTTGCCATAGTGACCATTTTTTTACCCAAATTGTTGTGTTCCCCGAAGCATTAGTTCTAATTTGTATCCTCAGTTAAAAATTTTTAGAGCCCATTGGTCAAAATATGTCCATTCTCTAACATGGAATGAACTATGGTCACCTTGAAGGAGGAAATAAACACATCAGGTCTCAACAGATTTGTCCTGTTCTTTTATGATGGTCCATATGTGGAGTCATCGAGAAGAGGGTAAAAAGGGGTGCCTTTGGCTTCAATATTCTTAGGTTGTGTTCACTTGCCCTCCTACATGCACAGATGGGAAGAGTCTACCTAAAGCTGTTCTCTGGCTCCTGACAGAATCTGATATAATTTCCCCATCTATTATTCCCAAAGGCCTTAGAAAGAGCCATTAGGAAAATCTTGGATCTCAGCCCACATTGATTTACTATAAGCAGCCAGAAAGTGGGTTTGTGGTAGGCCTTCCGACGTTGGGAGCAGTTTGTGGTGTACAGATTATGTTCCTCTCAATCACTGTGCCTTCATCAGTCAGGGCAATTAGAGACCATGCTGTTATATCTCCTGCCCATGAACTCCCATCTTCCAGACCCAATCAAGAAGCAGGAGGTGGGCCTCTTCTTAACCCAAATCTACCCTGGCTGGATTCCAATCAAAATTTTCTCATCGTTTCTTGCTCTCCCCCTCCATAGAGGGACCTCTATTCTTCAATCATGTCTTTGGCAATTTAAATGACGGATGGCTTTTTGCATATCATTAGCAGGGCTTGGAGAGAATGATAACTGCACATCCCCACTGATCAGGGCAATAAGATAAAGAATTTATCTGGAAACCATTTTGCCAGATGACAGAGTAGAAGCCAAAAACCAACATAGAAAATCTAACCCAGTGTTTGCTGAAAGAGATATCTTTCTCATCTGAGATTTGACTCCATTTTACTAGTGGAGAGAGAACAAAATAGCTTGAGTACACACTGCAAAAAGGTGGGATTCATTTATACTTTCCTGAGGATGATTTTTTTGCTATTCAAAGTGCGGTGCAGGGGTAAGCAACCTTAGCATCTCCTGGGGGCTAGTCAGAAATGCAGATTCTTTGTCCGCACTGAACCAGAACATCCATTTAACAACATCCCCAGCTAATCTATTTGCGTGTTATGCCTTCTAAAGCACTAATCTATTATATATAAGGTATAAGCATTTAGTTGCCTGGATGACACCTTTTAATTTTTTTATATATTTATTTAATTTTTTATTATGTTCAGTTAGCGACTGTATAGTACATCATTAGTTTTTTTTATTATGTTAGGTTAGTCACCATACAGTACATCATTAGTTTTTAATGTAGTGTTCCATGATTCATTGTTTGTGTATAACACCCAGTGCTCATCACAACACGTGCCCTCCTTAGTACCTATCACCCAGTTACCCCATCACCCCACACCTTTTTAAAAACCTTCTCACCTTATAAAACAAAACTGAAAACATTCGAGTTCTTCCAGGATCCAACTGAACTGCTTGTGGGACTTGTACCCAAAAATTCATTCTAAGGAATGGAATTGTTCTCCTGGATCTCCTTTTATTTTTAATTATGTAATTTTAAGTGGTTTAATTTATTGGAAAGTAATAGACAATTGGTAAAATTTTCAAAGAGCATAAAAATGTATACTGCAAAGTAAGACTTCATTTTAGACAGTTTCATCCCTTGAGTTAATCACTACTAATAGATATTTTTTATATTTTTGTATAATCTTCCAGAAATATTCCGTGATACATACATACATATATATATATTTGCTATTTACTATTTTCTACTATATGCAATAGTCCACACTTTTGTTTTCAGCATGTTTTAAATATCCTGTAACACACATAAAGAGATCTACCTCATTGTTTTTAATGTTTACATAATATTTTTCCTGTGTTTGCATCAAAATTTGTTACTGTTCAGTTTCATTTTAGGATGTCTCTAGCTTCTTTGTTTGTTTGTTTTGGCTACTCCAAATGATATGCGTGTGCATACGTGCACACGATACACGTGCGTGTGCATACGTGCATACGATACACGTGCATACGTGTCTGCATACATGTATGTTTAACTATGACCTAAAAATCTAAGAATAAAATTGCTGGTTGTAAGGATAGAACATTTAAAGTTTTGTTAGATTTTGACAATCTGCCCTCCAGACACAACTGTTTTCACTAGTATCCCTCCAACAATCCACAAGATTTGTGACTGCCCTAAATTCCTGCTTTAGTGAGATATCAAACTTGAAATGTGTAATCTGAATCTGATTTCTATTTTATATGCATATCTTTCATTATGAGTGAATTTGAGCATATATTTATGTATTTAGAAGTCGTCTTTATTTCTATTTTGTGAAATGTGTTTATTTTTTTCAGCTGTCATTTTCTTTTTGTATTTCTATCTTTATCGAAATATATTTGACATAACAGTGTAAATTTAAGGTGTACAGAGTGATGGTTTGATATGTAGATATTGTAAAATGATTACCATAATTACCATAATAAGGTTAGTTAAAACATTTATTACCTCACATTGTTACCTTTTTGTGTATGTGTGTTAAGAACATTTAAGATCTACTCTCTTAACAATTTTTCAGTATAAACTACAACGTGGTTAACTGTGGTCACTATGCTGTACATTAGGTTCCCAGAACTCATTCATCTTATAACTAGAAGCTTGTACACTTTGAACACCGTCAGTCATTTGTCCCACTACCTAGCTCCTGACAACTACTAATTTACTCTTCATTTCTGTGAGTTCAGTTTTTTTAGATTTCACATATAAATGAGCTCACACAGTATTTGTCTTTCTTTATCTGACTTACTTTATTTAGCATAATGCCCTCAAGTTTCAACCATGTTGTTGCAAATGGCAGGATTTCCTTCTTTCTTATGGCTGAATAAGATTCCATTATTCACGTTTTTTAATCCATTCATCCATCAACGGACACACAGATAAATACTGCAATGAACACAGGGGTTGCAGATATCCCTTCAAGATAGTGATTTCATTTCCTTCAGATATATACCCAGAAGTGGAATTGCTGGATCATATGGTAGTTCTATTTTTAATTTTTTTTTATTATGTTATGTTAATCACCATACATTACATCATAAGTTTTTGGTGTAGTGTTCCATGATTCATTGTTTCCGTATGACACCCAGTGCTCCATGCAGAACATGCCCTCTTTAATACCCATCACCAGGCTAACACATCCTCCCACTGCCCTCCCCTGTAGAACCCTCAGTTTGTTTTTCAGAGTCCGTCACCTCTCATGGTTCTTCTCCCCTTCCGATTTCCCCCCCTTCATTCTTCCCCTCCTGCTATCTTCTTCTTTATTCTTTTTTAACATATATTTTATTATTTGCTTCAGAGGTACAGATCTGTGATTCAACAGTCTTACACAATTCACAGCACGCACCATAGCACATACCCTCCCCAACGTCTATCACCCAGCCACCCCATCCCTCCCACCCCCCACCACTCCAACAACCATCAGTTTGTTTCCTGAGATTAAGAATTCCTCGTATCAGTGAGGTCATACGATACATGTCTTTCTATGATTGACATATTTCGCTCAGCATAACACCCTCCAGTTCCATTCATGCCATTGCAAATGGCAAAATCTCATTCCTTTTGATGGCTGCATAATATTCCAGTGTATATATACCACTTCTTCTTTATCCATTCATCTGTCGATGGACATCTTGGCTCTTTCCACAGTTTGGCTATTGTGGACATTGCTGCTATAAACATTAGGGTGCATGTACCCCTTCAGATCACTACATTTGTATTTTTGGGGTAAATAACCAGTAGTGCAATTGCTGGGTCGTAAGGTAGTTCTATTTTCAACTTTTTGAGGAACCTCCGTGCTGTCTTCCAGAGTGGCAGCACCAGCTTGCATTCTCACCAACAGTGTAGGAGGGTTCCCTTTCTCCACATCCTGGCCAACATCTGTTGTTTCCTGACTTGTTAATTTTAGCCATTCTGACTGGTGTGAGGTGGTATCTCATTGAGGTTTTGATTTGGATTTCCCTGATGCCGAGCGATGTTGAGCACTTTTTCATGTGTCTGTTGGCCACTTGGATGTCTTCTTTGGAAAAATGTCTGTTCATGTCTTCTGCCCATTTCTTGATTGGATCATTTGTTCTTGGGGTGTTGAGTTTGATAAATTCTTTATGGATTTTGGATACTAGCCATTCATCTGATATGTCATTTGCAAATACCTTCTCCCATTCTGTCGGTTGTCTTTTGGTTTTGTTGACTGTTTCTTTTGGTATGCAAAAGCTTTTTATCTTGATGAGGTCCCAATAGTTCATTTTTGCCCTTGCTTCCCTTGCCTTTGGCAATGTTTCTAGGAAGAAGTTGCTGCCGCTGAGGTTGAAGAGGTTGCTGCCTGTGGATTTTGTTGGACTCCTGTCTCACATTGAGGTCTTTCAACCATTTGGAGTCTATTTTTGTGTGTGGTGTAAGGAAATGGTCCAGTTTCATTCTTCTGCATGTGGCTGTCCAATTTTCCCAGCACCATTTGTTGAAGAGACTCTCTTTTTTCCATTGGACATTCTTTCCTGCTTTGTCGAAGATGAGTTGACCATAGAGTTGAGGGTCCATTTCTGGGCTCTCTATTCTGTTCCATTGATCTGTGCGTCTGTTTTTGTGCCAGTACCATACTGTCTTGATGATGACAGCTTTGTAATAGAGCTTGAAGTCCGGAATTGTGATGCCACCAGCTTTGCTTTTCTTTTTCAACATTCCTCTGGCTATGCGGGGTCTTTTCTGGTTCCATACATATTTTAGGATTATTTGTTCTATTTCTTTGAAAAAAGGTGATGGTATTTTTATAGGAATTGCATTGAATGTGTAGATTGCTCTAGGTAGCATTGACATCTTCACAATATTTGTTTTTCCAATCCACGAGCATGGAACGTTTTTCCATTTCTTTGTGTCTTCCTCAATTTCTTTCATGAGTATTTTATAGTTTTCTGAATACAGATTATTTGCCTCTTTGGTTAGATTTATTCCTAGGTATCTTATGGTTTTGGGTGCAATTGTAAATGGGATCGACTCCTTAATTGCTCTTTCTTCTGTCTTGTTGTTGGTGTATAGGAATGCCACTGATTTCTGTGCATTGATTTTCTATCCTGCCACTTGACTGAATTCCTGTATGAGTTCTAGCAGTTTTGGGGTGGAGTCTTTGGGGTTTTCCATATAAAGTATCATATCATCTGCAGAGAGTGAGAGTTTGACTTCTTCCTTGCCAATTCGGATGCCTTTTATTTCTTTTTGTGGTTTGATTGCTGTGGCTAGGACTTCTAATACTATATTGAATAACAGTGCTGATACTGGACATCCTTCCCGTGTTCCTGACCTTAGAGGGAAAGCTCTCAGTTTTTCCCCATTGGGATTGATATTCACTGTGGGTTTTTCATAGATGGCTTTTATGATATTGAGGTATGTATCCTCTATGCCTATACTCTGAAGAGTTTTGATCAAGAAAGGATGTTGTACTTTGTCAAATGCTTTTTCTGCATCGATTGAGAGGATCATATGGTTCTTGTTCTTTCTTTGATTAATGTATTGTATCACATTGATTGATTTGCGGATGTTTAACCAACCTTGCAGCCCAGGGATAAATCCCACTTGGTCATGGTGAATAATCCTTTTAATGTACTGTTGGATCCTCTTGGCTAGTATCTTGGTGAGAATTGTTGCATCCATGCTCATTGGGGATATTGGTCTGTAATTCTCCTTTTTGATGGGATCTTTGTCTGGTTTTGGGATCAAGGTAATGGTGGCCTCATAAAACGAGTTTGGAAGTTTTCCTTCCATTTCTATTTTTTGGAACAGTTTCAGAAGAATAGGTATTAATTTTTCTTGAAATGTTTGGTAGAATTCCCCTGGGAGCCAACTGGCCTGGGCTTTTGTTTTTTGGGAGATTTTTGATGACTGCTTCAATTTCCTTAGTGGTTATAGGTCTGTTCAAGTTTTCTATTTCTTCCCGATTCAGTTTTGGTAGATGATACATGTATAGGCATGCATCAATTTCTTCCAGATTATCTAATTTACTGGCATAGAGTTGCTCATAATATGTTCTTATAATTGTTTGTATTTCTTTGGTGTTGGTTGTGATCTCTCCTCTTTCGTTCATGATTTTGTTGATTTGGGTCATTTCTCTTTTCGTTTTGATAAGTCTGGCCAGGGGCTTATCAATCTTGTTAATTCTTTCAAAGAACCAGCTCCTAGTTTCGTTGATCTGTTCTACTGTTCTTTTAGTTTCTATTTCATTGATTTCTGCTCTGGTCTTTATGATTTCTCTTCTCCTGCTGGGTTTAGGCTTTGTTTGCTGTTCTTTCTCCAGCTCCTTTAGGTGTAGGGCTAGGTTGTGTATTTGAGACCTTTCTTGTTTTTGAGAAAGGCTTGTATTGCTATACACTTTCCTCTTAGGACTGCCTTTGCTGCATCCCAAAGATTTTGAACAGTTGTGTTTTCATTTTCATTGGTTTCCATGAATTTTTAAATTGTTCTTTAATTTCCTGGTTGACCCATATGCTCTTTAGCCTCCTTGTATTTGAGTTCTTTCCGACTTTCCTCTTGTGATTGAGTTCTAGTTTCAAAGTATTGTGGTCTGAAGATATGCAGGGAATGATCCCAGTCTTTTGGTACCAGTTGAGACCTGATTTGTGACCTAGGATGTGATCTATTCTGGAGAATGTTCCATGGGCACTAGAGAAGAATTTGTCTTCTGTTTCTTTGGGATGGAATGTTCTGAATATATCTGTGAAGTCCATTTGGTCCAGTGTGTCATTTAAAGTCTTTATTTCCTTGTTGATCTTTTGCTTAGATGATCTGTCCATTTCAGTGAGGGGGTTGTTAAAGTCCCCGACTACTATTGTATTGTTGTCGATGTGTTTCTTTGCTTTTGTTATTAATTGGCTTATATAATTGTCTGCTCCCATGTTAGGGGCATAGATATTTACAATTGTTAGATCTTCTTGTTGAATAGACCCTTTAAGTAAGATATAGTGTCCTTCCTCATCTTTTATTACAGTCTTTGGTTTCAAATCTAATTTGTCTGATATAAGGATTGCCACCCCAGCTTCCTTTTGGTGTCCATTAGCATGGTAAATGGTTTTCCACCCCCTCACTTTCAATCTGGGGGTGTCTTTGGGTCTAAAGTGAGTCTCTTGCAGACAGCATATCGACGGGTCTTGTTTTTTATCCAATCTGATAGCTTGTGTCTTTTGATTGGGGCATTTAGCCCATTTACATTCAGGGTAACTATTGAAAGATATGAATTTAGTGCCATTGCATTGCCTGTAAAGTGACTGTTAGTGTATATTGTTTGTGTTCCTTTCTGGTCTATGTTGCTTTTAGGCTCTCTCTTTGCTTAAAGGATCCCTTTCAATATTTCTTGTAGGGCTGGTTTTGTGTTTGCAAATTCCTTTAGTTTTTGTTTGTCCTTGAAGCTTTTTATGTCTCCTTCCTTTTTCAATGACAGCGTAGCTGGATATAGTATTCTTGGCTGCATATTTTTCTCGTTTAGCACTCTGAATTTATCATGCCAGTCCTTTCCGGCCTGTCAGGTCTCTGTGGATAGGTCTGTCGCCAGTCTAATGTTTCTACCATTGTAGGTTACATATGTCTTCTCCCGAGCTGCTTTCAGGATTTTCTCTTTGTCTCTGAGACTCGTAAGTTTTACTATTAGATGTCGGGGTGTTGACCTATTTTTATTGATTTTGAGGGGGGTTCTCTGTGCCTCCTGGATTTAAATGCCTGTTTCTTTCCTCAAATTAGGGAAGTTCTCTGCTATAATTTGCTCCAATATACCTTCTGCCCCCCTCTTTCTTCTTCTTCTGCAATCCCAATTATTCTAATGTTGTTTCATTTTATGGTATCACTTATCTTTTGAATTCTGCCCTCATGATCCAGTAGTTGTTTCTCTCTTTTTCTCAGCTTCTTTATTTTCCATCATTTGGTCTTTTATATCACTAATTCCCTCTTATGCCTCATTTAAGCTAACAGAGCCTCCATTTTTTTATTGCACCTCCTTAATAGCCTTTCTGATTTCGACTTGGTTAGATTTTAGTTCTTTTATTTCTCCAGAAAGGGTTTCTCTAATAACTTCCATCCTTTTTTCAAGCCTAGCTAGTATCTTTAAAATCATCATTCCGAACTCTAGTTCTGACATCTTACTAATGTCCATATTGATTAGATCCCTGGCAGTTGGTACTACCTCTTGTTCTTTTTGTTGAGGTGATTTTTCCCATCTTGTCATTTTGTCCAGAGGAGAATAATTGAATGAGACAACAAAATGCTAACAGGGTAACAATGTCCCCAGAAAATATACACTAAACAAATCAAAAAATACCTGAAACTGGGGGAAAAGAAAGGAAAAGAAAGAAGAAAAGAAAAGAAAAAGAAAAAGATAAAAACAAAAACAAAACAAAACCAAAAAACGGAATATGATGAAATATGATCAGGCTGGTGCATAGATCAGCACCACACACTAGATTTTGGGTGTATTTTGTTTTGTTAGAAGAAAGTGCCTGCCAAAATTTTAAAGAAAGAAAAATTTATATATGTACAAAATAAGGGTTAATATGATGAACAGATGGAATATGACTGTAAAGATGAAAATTATAAAAGATTTTATAAAAGGAATTGATAAGATAAGAAGTTGGGTGAAAAAAGAAAGAAGAGGATTTAAAAAAAAAAAGGAGAATGTGATCAGGCAGGAGACTAGAACAAAGCCATACACTATAGATTTAGGGTATATTTTGATCTGTTAGAAGAATGTGTATCTCAAAATTATAAAGAGATATCAACTTATATATATATATAAGAAAATAAGGTTAACTACTATGAAGGGATAGAATATGGCTCTAAAAATGAAAAATAAAAAGTGCTTTTTAAAAAAGGATTGATAAGATGTTGGTTGAAAAAGGGAAAAAGAAAAATTCAAAAAAAAGAAAAGAGAGTTAAAAAAAATTAACTTTGAAAGACTAAAGAATCATGGGAAAAAAGCCATGAATTCTATGTGCAGTATTCCCCTAGTGCTGGAGTTCTGCCATTCTCATTGATGGGTAAACTTGGCCTTGGCTGGGTGTTCTTGCTGATCTTCTGGGGGAGGGGCCTGTTGCCGTGGTGCCCAAATGTCTTTGCCGGAAGCGGAATTGCCCCGCCCTTAATGGGTCCAGGCTAAGTAATCTACTCGGGTTTGCTCTCGTAGCTTTTGTTCCCTGCAAGCTGTCTGTACAGCTTTGGAGGCAGAGAGTGAAAATGTCGGCCTCCGAATCTCCACCCCCGAGGAGCAGAGAACTCAGGGCCCCACTCCTCAGTGTGCCCCCAGAGAAAAGCAGTCAATCACTCCCGTCTCCCTGGTCTCCAGCTGCACTCCGTGCTCACCCAGCCTGTGACCGAGCATTTCTATCTCTGGCACCTGACCCCATGTGGAGTCTCCAAACCCAGCAGATCCCTGCGGTCTGCTCCTGCACCACTCCTCCTGGAGGAGGAAGGGGAGCCTCCCCAGATCTGCCGCTTGTTGGGTCCATGTGGGAAGAGCAGGAGCCCGACTGTGCCATGGATCATGGTTTATGGCAATCCCGAGCTGAGAGCCCACACCTTGGCTCTGTCTCTGCAGCTGACTTTACCACTGCAATACCTGGGAGCTCTGCTGCACTCAGGCACCCCTGGTCTTAATGTGCCCCCGAGGGTCCTGAGACCACACTGTCCCTCGAGGCTTCCACCCCCCACTTAGCCACTGGAGTGACGTCCCTCAGCATAGCTTACTTGTAAAAGTTCTGATTTTGTGTTCCGTGGCTCTATCACTTGCTAGAAGTGGCCGATGGAGGCCCCCTCCCCCACCGTCTATCCTCCAGAATATCTCCTCGGATTCACTTCTCTGCACGTCCTACCTTCCAGAAAATGGTCGGTTTTCTGTTCATAGAGTTGTTGCTATTCTTTTCTTCAATCTCCTGTTGAGTTTGTAGGTGTTCAGAATGGTTTGATCCCTATCCAGCTGAATTCGTGGGACCAGATGAAATCCAGGTCTCCTACTCCTCTGCCATCTTTGGAGAACTGTCCTATTTTTAATTTTTTGAGGAACTGTTTTCCAGAATGACTGTAGCAATTTACATCCCCACCAACACTTCACAAGTATTGGCTTGCAACCTCCTTGGAAGCTTCTTGGATAATAATCTGAAATCAGCTTTCATGCTTGAAGGGCAGGGAAAGACCAAAGAAAGAATTAGGCCACTCCAGATTGATAGGTGACAGGTTTAATAAGCAGCAAAACTTACCTATGAGGCTTGTCCTAGGCAGCTGCAAGATGAGTAGATCTCCACACCTGCCTGCCAAATCTTAAAAAGTTTTTATGGAGGCCTTAACTGGGTTCAGTCACATATACCATCCAGATGGTCTCAACACCAGGTTGTCTCAAGGCTTTGTCCTTGGAGCACCCTCTGGCAGCTGGGAAGTCAAGGGTGCAATGACAGAGAGGGGTGAGGAGCCTCCAACTGCCTGGGTCCAGCTCACAGGTCATCCAGGGGTCACATCCTCTCAGTAACTTCCTCCAACAACAAGGGTTCCTTTTTCTCTGCAAACTCACCAAAGCTGGTTATCTCTTGCCTTTTTGATGATGACAATTCTAACAGATGTGAGGTAATATATCACTTTGGTTTTGATTTGCATTTCCTTGATGATAAGTGATGTTAAGCACCTTTTCATGGACTTGTTGGCCATTTGTATATCTTTGGAAATATATCTATTCAGGTCCTTTGCCCATTCTTTAATCAGAATTTTTTTTGGCTACTACGTTGTATGAGTCCCTTCTTTATTTTGGATATTAACCTCTCATCAGATATATAATTTGTAAATATTTTCTCCAATTCTGTAGGTTGCCTTTTTATTTTGTTGATTTTTTGCTATGCAGAGCTTTTCAATTTGATGTAGCCCCACTTGTTTGTTTTGGTTTTGTTGCTTGTGTTTTTGATGTTATATCCAATATATTGCTAAGAGCAATGTAAGGAGATTTTCCTCTATGTTTTCTTCCAAGTGTTTTAGTTTCAGGTATTATATTTAATCCGTCTTGAGTTAATTTTTGTAAGTGGTATAAGATATGGTTCCAATTTTATTATTTTGAATGTGAATATTCAGTTTTCCCAGTATAATTTACGAAGAGACTATTTTTAAATATTATGGGCCACCATGTGCCTGGGTTTATTTCTGGGCTCTTGATTCTGTTCTGTTGGTCTGTGTGTATGTTTTTTGGTAAGTACTATACTGTTTTGATTACTATATCTTTGTAGTATAGTTTGAAATTAGGATGTGTGGTGCCTCTAGCTTTCTTATTTTTTCTCAAGGTTGTTTTGGCTTTCTAAGGTCTTTGGTGGTTCTATAAGAATTTTAGGATTATTCTTACTATTTCTGTGAAAAATACCATTGCAATATTGATAGAGATTGCAATGAATTCTGTATATTGCTTTGATTAGTATGAACATTTTAATAATATTAATTATCCTCACATATGAACTCTGAATATCTTTTCATTTATTTGTATCTTTTTCAATTTTTTTTCAATGTCTTATAGTTTTTAATGTACAGGTCTTTCACCTTGTTGGTCAAATTGATGCCTAAATATTTTATTGTTTTTGATGCTAATGTAGATGGGATTTTTTTCTTTATTTCACTTTTAGATAGTTTGCTTTTGTGTGTAGAAATGCAAGTGATTTTTGTGTGTTGATTTATGTATCCTGCAATTTTACTGAACTTGTTGGTTAGTTCTAACATTTTTCAGTGGTTTCTTTAGGATTATATATATATAATCATGTCATTCACAAACAGAGACAACTTTACTTCTTCCTTTTCTTTTTGGATGCCTTTTTATTTCCTTTTTTGTTGCCTGATTACTTCAGTTAGGACTTCTGGTACTATGTTGAATAGGAGTGATGAGGGTGGGTACCCTTGTCTTATTCCTAATCATAGAGGAAGAGTCTTCAAATTTTTACCTTTGAGTATGATGTTAGCTGAGGGTTAGTAATATATGGCCTTTATTATGTTGAGGTATATTACATCTATCCCAAATTTGTTACATGCTTTTATCATGAAAGGATGTTGAATTTTTGTCAAATACTTTTTCTGCATCTATTGGGAGGATCAAGTGATTTGTATCTTTCTATTAATATGGTAAATTACATTAATTAGTTTGCATATGTTTAACCACCCTTGCATCCCAGGGATAAATCCCACTTGATCATAGTTTATGATTCTTTTAATTGTTGATGAATTCAGTTTGCTAGGATTTTGTGGAGAATTTTCCCATCTATATTCATCAGGGATATTGATCTATAGTTTTCTTGTAGTGTCTTTATTTGGTTTTGGTATCACAGTAATGCTGGCCTAGTAAAATGCCTTTGGTAGTGTTCTCTTTTCTGTAATTTTTTGAAAGAGTTTGAGTAGGATTGACATTAATTATTCTTTAATATTTGGTAGAATTCACAGATGAAACCATCTGCTCCTGGGATTTCTTTGTCAGGAGATGTTGATTACTGCTTCAATTTCCTTAGTCATTAGTCTGTTCAGATTTTCTTCATGATTTAGTCTTGGTAGATTATATGTTTCTAGGAATTTATCCATTTCCCCTAGGTTATCCTATTTTTTGGTGGGTAATTATTCATGGTAGCCTTTTCTGATCCTTTGTATTTTTGTGATGTCAGTTGTAATGTCTCCTCTTTCATTTACAATTTTGTTTGAGTCTCCTCTCTCTTTTAGCTAAAAGGTTTGTCAATTTTATTGATCTTGTAAAAAACCAACTTTTAGTTTCATAGACTTTTTATTGTCTTTCTATTTTCTATTTCATTTATTTCTGTCCAAATCTTTATTATTTTCAGGGTGCTTGGGTGGCTCGATTGGTTAAGCAACTGCCTTTGGCTCAGGTCATGATCCCAGAGTCCTGGGATCGAGCCCTGGCAGGGAGCCTGCTTCTCCCTCTTCTGCTCCCCCTCCTTGTGCTCTCTCTCTCTCTGTCAAATAAATAAAATCTTTAAAAAAAACTTTATTATTTTGTTCCTTTTGCTAACTTTGGGTTTAGTTCATTCTTCTTTTACTAGTTCCTTGAGGTATAACATAAGGTTGTTTATTTGATATCTTTTTCTTTTTTTAATTTATGCATTTATTGCTTAAGTTTCCCTAGTTCCTTTATTATTTATTTATTTGTTTGTTTGTTTGTTTGTTTGTTTGTTTATTTATTTAACAGAGAGAGGGAGAGAGAGAGCACAAGCAGGGGCAACAGCAAGCAGAGGGAAAGATAGAAGCAGGCTCCCCCTGGAGCAGGGAGCTTGATGCAGGGCTCGACCCCAGGACCCTAGAATTATGACCTGAGCCAAAGGCAGATGCTTAACTGACTGAACCACCCAGGTGCCCCTCCCTAGTTCCTTTAGAACTGTTTTTGCTATAACATGTAAGTTTTGGTGTCTTGCATTTTGGTTTACCTTTGTTTCAATACACTTTCTGATTTCCCTTTTGATTTCTTCTTTGACCTATTGATTGTTCAGGAATGTGTTGTTTAATTTCCACATATCTGTGAATTTTCCAATTTTCATCCTATTGTTGATTTCTAGTTTTATACCACTGTGCTCAGAAAAAAGACTTGATATCAATCTTCTTAAATTTGCTAAGGCTTTTTTTGTGACCTAACCTATGATCTATTTGGAGAATGTTCTTTGTTTCCTTGGAAGAATATATATTTTCCTGCTGTCAGATGGAATGGTCTGTATATATCTGTTAGGTCCATTTGGTCAATGGTGTTTCATGTCATGTCTTCATATTGTATATTCTGTCTGGATGATTTATCCAGTGTTAAAAGTGGGATATTGAAGTCCTCTACTATTATTGTGTTACTATCTATTGTTTCTTCAGTTCTGTTAATATTTTAGGATTTCTGAGGACAGACGAGATTGTCTCCCACTGGGTCTCTAGCAGTACTGCTGGTGGGCTACAGTTGGGAGGAACTGGAGCCAAATATAGGGCCCTTTAAGAAACACTGGGATTGCAGGGGTGCCTGGGTGGCTCAGTTGGTTAAGCGACTGCCTTCGGCTCAGGTCATGATCCTGGAGTCCCTGGATCGAGTCCCGCATCGGGCTCTCTGCTCGGCAGGGAGCCTGCTTCTGCCTCTGACCCTCCCCCCTCTCATGTGCCTCTGATCCTCCCCCCCTCTCTCTCTCTCATTCTCTCTGTCTCAAATAAATAAAAATTAAAAAAAAAAAAGAAACACTGGGATTGCAGACCCTTGAGTCCCAGGACATCTGGCAGACTGTTGCTGAGAGGGGACTGGGGCTCAATATTGGGCCCTTTTCAGCTATCTTTTTCTAAGATGAAATAGAAATTTTCTTACTAATCTATCAGAGCTCTTTTATATTAATGGCTTTAGAAACCATCCCTTAGAGACTCATGTTATAAATATTTTCCTCGGTTTGAGTTGCATCTTCTTTAAATTTTGTATTGTATTTGTTTTAAACAGATACCACATTTACATATTTTAAATATTGGAACAATATATTCACACTATGAATTAAGAAGGCTCACTTCTATACCAGCCCCTGTCTGCTCCACTGCCCACCCCCTTATGGGGAGCCATGTTCATCATGTTTTGTGTATTCTTTAATGTTTATGTAAGCAGATACACATATGTATTATTTCTTCCCTTTCTTACAAAAAGTAGAATATCACCTGTAATATTCTTGCTTTTTCTTTTTCACTTGGAAGAACATCCTGGAGATCTTTCCATATTAACAGAAAAGAGTCTTATCATTCCTTTTTTTATAGCTATGTATTATTCCCCTGCTGGGATGTGACATACTTTATTTCATCAAATTTGTAGTGATGGACATTCATGTTGTTTCTAATCTTTTATTGAAAATAAAGCTTCAGTGAATAACCTTGTAACTATATTATTACTTCGTATGTGAGCAGATGTATGTGTGCAATATATTCCTAGAGGTAAGATTGTGACACAAAGGATAAATGGTTGCCAAAATTCCCTGAGTACTAGTTCTGTATTCTCACTAGCAATGTATGTTACTGCCTGTGTTGTCCAGATTGTGAATTATTACCATATGATGAATAAAAAATAACATCTCAATGTAGTTTTAATTTGCATCACACTTTTCATGAGAAAGAATGTATGAATAGTTTAAGGACTATTCTGTGTACTGCTATTTATCTTTTCATATCTTTGCCTACTTTTCTGTTGGATTGCTGACTTCTTTATCAATTTTAACAATTTCTCAATATATTCAGGTATAAGCTCTTTGTCTTCTACATGAGTTGCCAGTTTTTAAAAACAGGCTATTCTTTTGATGTTTCTTACTTTTTTCATGTAAGATGAAAATTTTAAAAAGTTTATTAACATTATTGACTTTTATGTCTGCTGGTTTTGAGTCATATTAAAAAGACCTTCCCTGCTACAAATTTAAAAAGAAATTTACCCATATTTTCTTTTAGTTCTTTCTAAAAATATGCTCTTTTTGAAGTTTATTTTAGTGTACTACATCAAGCATGGATCCAATGCCATTCTTTTTCTAATAGCTATCCAACTATACTAATATCATCCATTTAACAGAAAATACTCTTATTTAACCTACTAACTAAATCATGTACCTTAATCATATGTTAAATACTACATTATCTGAAATAATTTCTATATCTATTATTTTCCATTTATTTGACTAGTCATGTGCCAATGCTGTACTGTTTTAATTAGTGAGGCTTTATAGCGTGTCTTTATTTTGAGTAGGCTTGGTTCCTTTCACTGCTTTTTCGGATTTAGAGATTTCCTGAATATTCTTGCTAGTTTGTTTTTCCATATAAATTTGGAATCAGTTTGTCAAGTGCAAAGAAAAAAATCTGTTGGCATTTTTATTGTAGACATGTTAAATTTATAAATTAACTTAGGCAGAATTGACCTCTTTATCATTTGGAATCTTTTCATCCTAAAACTGCCAAGTCTTCCCATTTACTTATGTTTACTTTTTTTCATTCTTATTTTAATGTTTTGCTCCTATATAATTTACATGTTTCTTACTAAGTTTAAACTTGGTGCTATTGTGAACAAAGTCTTGTCTTTTTTTATGTATTCTTACTAATTGTTATTTGTATATATGAAGGAATTACCTTCTTTACATTTATTTTATAATCTGATATCTAACTACATTATTGTTTGGTAGTAGTTTTTTCCAATTGATTCTCTTAGGTTTCCCAGATATTCAATCATATCAGATGGACATAATGATAAATTTACTACCTTCTTTCAGATTTTTTCGTTCACATAAGACAGCAGACAAAGTGAGCTGGGGGGAACTCCATCCCCATCCAACAAATAAGATAACTAAATATGAGAATATACAATAAAACTCCTGAGGAATCCAAGAAATATTTATGGGGAGATCTTGCAGAAGGCCAAAATCACATGTTGGGTAGGATCCAGTAAGTTTTTAGTTGCTCCCAGCTAAGGAACAAGTCCTTCAGGATCCAGGCTGGTGTTGGGGCTCACAGAAGGAACCAGCAAACTCTGTAGTTAGGCATTTATTTTCTTTGGAACCTAGGGCATAAATATTTTTATATAAATAATACATAGATATTTGGGGAAAATATAACCTCATTTATTTTTACTTGAGTCATCTATTTTCTTACTTGTTTTAGTGTCTACTTTATCTGTCAAAAATTAGAGAAGTGTAATAAATCCTCCCAAATCTATTGTGTTTCTATGTACATCTCTTCTTTCCTCACTTGGGGCTGTATCTATTTTGATGTCTTGTTTTCCAGTACATGTAGGCTCATGAGAATTATAACTTTTATAAATAAGTCTCCTTGTCCTGTTTTTATGCTTTCTGCCTTGAATTTGACTTTGTCTAATGTTAGTATTGTTATTGTATTTCCCCAGTTAACTTTGTACATCACCTTTTTTTTAACCATTTTGAATCTGTGTATTTTATATAGTTAACAGTTGTAGACAGTAAATAGTTGGGCTTTTGCTTCATGACCTATCTGTGAATGCCTAAGTTTTAGTATTTATTGTTTCATTTGTATTTATTGTCAGGATTGACATGCTATTATGTTTGGCAGCCTTCTTCTGGCTTATTATTTTTGTGCTTCATTGTGGTTTCATTTGCCTTCTCTTATTTGCTGTATGCCTTCTCTTTCTGTTCCTCTTTTTAAAATGTACATTTTCAGGGCACCTGTGTGGCTCAGTTGGTTGAGCATCCAACTCTCAATTTCATCTCAGGTCTTTTTGATCTCAGGGTCCTAAGTTCAAGGCTCCCATTGGGCTCCATGCTGGGTGTGGAGCCTACTTTAAAAAAATAAATAAATAAATAACGTACATTTTCTATGTGATATCCCTCATGGTTACATTTAAGATTTTCAAAACATTCTTCAACTTAAAGTCCTTTATGCATCAAAGTTAAGAACAAAATAATAAACTCTGATTTCTTTCTATGCAAGAAAAGTAATGGGACACTTTACGTTGTTCTGTTTCATATTCTGCAATATTCATGCATTTATTTTTATGATATATACTCTCAAAGCCAAATAATTATAATCAAACCATATTTAAATACTGAAGTATTATCTTCAAGAAGACAAATATGAAATTGACATTCAGTTGTATGTCCAAGTTTTTCACAACTTTATAAACAATTTCATTTTAATTTGTCTCAGTGATCATCACCCATAATTATATACCATGGCTTTCCCATTCTTGAATTGTTGATTCTTACTTCTCACCCAGCTATTCGTTGTTGTTTTTTTTCTCCACCCACCTATTTGAAGCCCATAGCCAAGTCATTTTTTCAAGGAGGGGACACAGGCATTTTGTATCTGAATCCTTCAATAAGTAAGAACACCTTTTTTGTGGCTTATATGCATCAAATAAAGAGGAGCTCTCAAATATAAATTAGGTAACAAACTTTTCATTACAGCAATGTGTACATGTGATTACAGTACTTTCTGTCATTTAATGTTGCACAAAAGAATCTCCACCTACCCTGAAATTTGTTTCTTTGGAGGAATCTGTTATGTCTCATTGGTAGTTGGCACAGATATTTCTCATAAAGTTCAATTAATTTTTCAGTGTTTGTTGACTTTTACCTAAAATGTCTAAACATATTTCAGTGCTTTTAAACAAGTTGGTTTGGGGTCAGGAAATATATTTTTATATTTATTTTTTCTTTTTACTTTTGATTGACATTGTTTCCTCCTCAAGGACACCTTCAATTGTTAGGCTAATTCTGTTTTCAATTCTGTCCTTTTTTTGTCTTTTCATTTTAATCTCTTTTTCCTCTGCCTCTCTGTTCTTAAAGAGCATCTCCAGTTTATTTTCCATATTATTTGTTTTTAAATTCTAGTCTGGCTTGAAGTCACTTAGGAAATGGTTTAAAAGTATAAAGTCTACTGGCATCCTGAGAATAGAAAATGTGAATGTTCACAATTGGGTCAAAGGTACACTCAATATCGTAATTTAGCCATGTGCCCTTTTCCATCACCAACATATTGTACATCCTGTAAGCAACAGGTAGAAGCCTAATCAAAAAAATTGAATGAGAAAAGCTTTAATGTTTATTTTTGGGGATCTTATGCTAAATACATATACTCTTGGGCCACCTAACATCTTGTGATCTATTCACCTGCAAATGGCTCATTAATAACCATACAATGTCCCTGGGTGTATCCAGTATTTAATCTACTACATTATTCATGAAGTTCTCCGTGAATCAGCACTCACACATCAAATAAAAGATAAGTGCTTATATTGCACGAATTTAGAGAATAGAGAATACAGATGGCAAATCTTATTTCTCACAATAAAGCAAATCTCAATCACAAAAACACCACCAGGCAGAGGATACAGAGAACATCTTCAGAGAGTCCTATCTCTAAGAAAATGCAATACACAACAAAAGATGCTGTCAGTGATAAAGATATATCAGGGCTCTCCTTAGAATCTTGGCCCTCCATAACATCTTGGCCCTCACTCATATACACCAAAGGCAGCTTATGATAAACTCTGGGATTCTTTGCCTGCCTGTCCACAGGAGTACATCTGACCCAAGTTTTGGGCAAGCCTTAAGAGTCAATGACCAGAGAAGCAGCCCTCAACCAATGATGGAAGGATTTGGTGGACAAATTCTCCAGCTCCCTCACTCTTTGGGGGGAAACCCCCTTGGTGTGCACCACACTGCCTCCCAGAGCTCCCCAGGAAGAAGGTTTTAAGATTGTCATAGTAGTAACATCTTTATAAGCCCACTCTATTAGCTGCCTTCCTTTCTCTGTTTCACTTCTTCACTCCTGTACCAGTGTTTCCTGAAATCACCATTCCAATAAATTATGTGCACTGCAATTCTTTCTTAGTATGATTTTTGGAGAATACAAACCAAAACAGACTCCAACCAGAAAGACAAAAACAGACAGGAGAAACATAGGTGATGCCCCTTAAGCCCTGTGACCAGAAAAACTTCCCTTTGAGCTCCACTGATTTAAACATACCCAACAAATAACATGTTTAAGGTTTTCTCTTCCTCTAACTGTTCAGGAAGATATTATAGGTTTTTTGTTCCTCTTTCTTCCTTCCTAAAGGAGGAGACATATACAGGCCATGTGTGTGAAATTCCCTGAACTCTGCTTTTCCCCCTGGGCTGCTCATTTCCTATTCTCAGATTCACAGCTACTGAACAAGTTGCTTTGCTCAGATCCCAGCAAAATTCCTCAGGACTAGTAAGATAGGGTGTGATGCAGTTCTGTCGCCCTGTGGGGGCGGGGCGGGGCCGTGGTGGCTGTTTCCCTCCACATTGCCTCACCATACTTGATTGTATGTGGTGGTTCCAGATTTTTTTCTCCATTCCTGCTTAACAATGGCTTAAAAAACACCACATTCACTCTGATACTTTGTCTTGTTTTCTCTCTCTTAAGTGGTCTCCATATTCTACTTGCTGAAAACTATCTGTTCCTTCTTCAAAAACCTGCTGCCCACAGGATGGCAAGCATTCATGATTGGTAGCTACTCCTTAGGATTCTCTATGCTTCTCTTGGATACTTCCCAAGACTCAGTTCTATTTGTTCCCAAATCTGGTATTGCCAGCCATACCTGTTACTGTAATTTTACCATTTGTAATTCAATTATTATGTAAAATAGTGAACTATGGATGATAAAAGGGAAAATTCTTGTTTCTGTGAGAGCAAAGGTGAATGCTTCAGAAAGACTCAAAGAAAAATTGCTTTAAAAAATGTTACATTTGATTTAGAGATGTGAGAAAACTGTAAAAGACTGGGAAATTAGATATTTATGTGTATATATATTTATTTATACATACACAGAGACGTAAGTCTTTTGCACTCATATTTGCTTTGCAAGTGTTGTGAGTTTCTTGCTTCACCTTAAAGACACAAAAACTGGAATTCTTAGACTAGTGAATAGTTAACCTCAGATGCACATTAGAATCACCTAGGAAACAAAAAAAGTTTGGACTTACCCTGAGAGATTCTGATCCTATTTTTCTAGAGTGGTGCTGGGCATCAGGAATCAGGATTGATTTTTTCAAGCTCCTATGGGATCTACTGTGTAGTAAGGCTGCTAGAGGTATGAAACCTCTTTATCTTCTCTTGGAAGAGTGGCCACTCTAATGTAGGATGCAAAGCACAGGACTCTATTGATCACTTATCTCAGTATTGCCGCACCAGTTAAAAAATAGTGGCTATTCTTTCAGATTCTGGCAATAGGTTGTTTGCCATCTAAGATTCCAGTGAAATTGAAAGTTTCCATCTTTTGCTTAGTCTGTACAGGAATTTCAGAGTAATGTTGTAGGAGAAAGGCTCAAAAGCTCCTAGCCTGATGACCTTTAAATTGGATATGGCTGAGAATTTTTAGAAGTATGTCCACCCTAGCATCTTGCAAGTAATGGCTTCCTTGTTTTTTGCTACTTTTGTTTTTCTTTGACATTATTTTAGGTTTAATTCTTTATGGCACATGTTATATCATAATTCATTATTATTATGAATACACACAATAAGCATTTTTAACACATGTAAGAATAATAAAATGAATATGCATGTGCCTGCCATCCAAGCTAAGAAGCAGAAAATTGTCAAAACTGTTTAGACTCTTCACCATTCCCTTACTTATCTTCCTTCCTCCTCCTGAGAGTTAACCCATTCCCCAAATTTTGCACTTATGCTTCCTATTTGAAATAGTTCTCAACATATATTGATGTATCTTTAATTATGCATTGTTTTGTTTTATGTATTTGACCAATAAATACATAGAATCTGATGTACCTTTTCTGATACTTCTGGAACTTGCTTCTTTTATTCAATATTATGCTTTTAATATCCATCCATGTCAGTATGTTAATCTGTAATTATTTCATTACAGATTACTGTACTGAATACCATTATGTGAATATATCTCAATGTATTCATCCATTCTATGGAATGGATACTACATTAAGGTAGTTTGCAGTGTTTTGCTTTGGTAAACAACATTTCCATAAATACTGTTTTAAATGTTTGCCCAGTGTAGTCAAGCAATAGTTTCCCTGTTTGCCTGGTAATGGGATTTCTGGATCATAGGATAGTAATACCTTCAACTTCAGTGGATTAGTTCAAGGTGTTTTCAAAATTGAATCTAACAATTTATACTACCCAGCCAAATCTTGGTGCACTATATCTTTTTGCTTTTCATCAAAATGTGGGTTGTAAAATATTGCACCATGGGTTTAATTTTATTTCCCAAACAATTATTGAAAATTATCATCTTTGTCCAGTGTTTACCCTTGATTTAAAATTCCTCTTCTGTGAAATGTTCACTCACATCTCTTCAGCATTTTTTGATTATGCTATTTTTCTATTTTTCATGGTAACTAGAAATTATTAGTATCTTCCAGATATTAATCCTTTGGGATTTTTCATATGTGTAAAAATTTTCACACCAGCTTGTTATTTTTCTTTTTACTCTTACCAAGATGTTTTTGATGAACAGATGGTCTCCCTTTAGTATAATTATAGGGTTTTCCTTTAAGGTTTGTGGTTTATTTTTTGTCTTACTTAAGAAAGAGCCCCTTACTCCAGAATATGAAAGATAGTTTCATATTTTATTCTAAAAGTTTAAAGATGTACCTTTAGTTTTAACTCTGTAATTCACACAGAGTCCAATTTGGCTGTGGATTGAGGTAGAAATCTAGTTGCATCAGTTTCCAAATTGAGAAGTTGTGTCAGCTGTGTGTGGTGAGTGGCCAGTCCATTCCTTGTGATCTGCAGTGACACCCTCTGTCATAAAGCAAATTCTGTGCTATGTTATCCTGTTCATCTACTCACCTATTTTGTGCCAATGGACAACTGTCTTAACAACTCTAGTTTTTTTTTTTTTAAAGATTTATTTATTTGAGACAGAGAGAATGAGATACAGAGAGCATGAGAGGGATGAGGGTCAGAGGGAGAAGCAGACTCCCCGCCGAGCAGGGAGCCCGATGTGGGACTCGATCCCGGGACTCCAGGACCATGACCTGAGCCAAAGGCAGTCGCCCAACCAACCGAACCACCCAGGCGCCCTTAACAACTCTAGTTTTATAATGTTTTCATTTCTGGGAGGATAAGTGACTTTATCCTTTCCTGGGAATATTTTGATCATCCTTAGTCCAGTACTTGTTCATGGAAATATTAGAATTATCTTGTTAAATCACACACACACACACACACACACACACACACACACCCCCCTCTAGATTTTTATTAGAATTGCACTAAAGATAGATTATGTAGATCAGGAGTTGACAAACAACAAACCATAAATCAAACGTGGCATGCCATCTCTTTGCCTCTGTTTACAAATAAAGTTTTATTGGAACACAGCCACATCAATTCCTTTACCTGTGGTCAATGGCAACTGTCAAGCTACAGAGTGGAGTATATGTGATAGAAATCACATGTCCTACAAAGCCTAAAATATTTACTATCTCTTTATAAAGTTTGCTTGTCCCTGATGTAAAGCATTTGGGAGAATAATTTTATTTTTATTATTTTGAGGTTTTATATCCAGGAACATGGTATAAATCTGGCTTATTCTTCTTAAATATTTCTTAATAAGGATTTATGTTTTTATCTCCATAAAGGCCTTGTACATATTTTGTTAGACTTCTTATCAGCTACTTTATATTTTCTTCTAGCAATTATAAATTGTATCTTTTAAAAATTATAATCTCTAATAGTTTGTTGCTAGTGAGTAGAAATGCAATTGTCTTGTGTATAATCATGTCCAATGATTGTATAGGCAGAGAATTTGCTATGCTGAATTATGAATTTTAGTAAAGCATCTATACTGTTTGTATTTTCTAAGTTCAGAATCATATGAACTGTGACTAATGATTGTTCTATTTCTTCTTTTCCAATCCACATACAGTTGTAGTATTTCCTTCTTATCTTAGGGCACAAACTAGGATCTCCAGAACAATATAAAAAATAAGTACTGATACTGAGCAAGTTCATCTTCTTTCTGTTTTAAAAGGAAATACTTTAAATGCTCAATATTAACTAATGTGTATGGTAGTTTGTTTTTTTGTTTTGGGTTTTTTTTTTAGATAAAACTAACAGATTAAGGAGTTCCCTTCCATGCTCATTTGTAATGAAATTTTATTGTGAATCAATAAGAAAATTTAGCAAGAACATTTCCTATCTCTGTTGAAATGATCATCAGAGCTTTAATTTTTCCTTTTCTTTTTTTCTTTAATTTGTCAATGAATAGAATTTGGTATGTGTTTGGGGTGTGTGTGTGTGTGTGTGTGTGTTCACTCATTTCATTTTTTTGTTCTCTCCTCTAGGTTGGAAGGTATAGCATTTATTCATGTTCTTTCAGTAGGTACTCTAGGCACTTTGTCACTTATGGTTAACTTAAGAATATCTAAGATTAATCAGTACTTTTACCCACTTTCTCAAAAATATAAAGACCTTGGAATATTTTAACATGAATTAACTCTCACTTCCATTTATATTCTGTTGTTAGAACTAAAATTGGAATGACTTATTTTACTCTGTTCTCATATATTAAAGGTATTGTCATTAGTGTTTTGACACTTAATGTTTGGTTATATTTACTCACATCATACAGTTTATTTACTCATTTCTTCTTGTATTTTCCTTCTTCTCACAGACCATCTTTCAGAAGATTCTTTAATGAGAGATAAGTTCAATTTTTGTTAGCTTTTAAAATGTCTTTATTTTGCCATCATTCTCAAAAGGTAATTTCACTGTGTAGAATTTTAATTGACAGTTATTCTTCTCTCTCAGTGGTATCTTGAAAATACCATTAGTCACTGTATCTCGTTTCCACTGTTAATATTGAACAATCAACTGCCAATCTAATTTCAATTTCTCTTTACTCTAAAGTTGCTTTTGTTCTGTTTTCTTTTTTTTATCCCTGCAATTTTAGTGTTACAGATCCAGGTGATAATGTGTTTTGTTTTGTTTGTAATTACTTATTCTACCTGGGGTTTACTGTGTGTCTTGAATTTAATGACTATTGAACTTTTATTAATTCTGGAAAATTGTCAGATATTATGTCCTAAATATCACCTTTCCACTATATTCTCTTATTTCCCTCCATTTTGGAAAACATCTCACCATATACATCATGTGTTTATTGCTTGACTTCTCTTGAAACTCTGGGCTGCATTCTAGATCATTTCTTTAGATCTATATTCCAATTCACTAGTTCTCCATTTAGCAGTATCTAAATCTGTATTCCCAAACTGACTTGCCTCAGGTCACTGACTTGTTTTGGGGTGATATATTAAACTCATAGGGGACAAAGAATATATTAACATTTGAGGGGAACACAGCAAAACTCAACATGTAGTAGTAAGACACTCTGCTGCTACCTCAAGGTAGGTCAGTTTCAACATCCCATTCTTTCACAGTAACTGTGATCAAAAGGAAATACCAGAAACAATTGATGTGAAACAGGAAATTGTTGGGTCCAATCTGAATTACATTTTGGAAAGTTGTGCAGTGCCCAACATTACTTGAAATGGTTATTTAAGAATGAAATAGAATTGTTACTTTTTATTCAATTTCTTCTTCTTCTTCTTCTTCTTCTTCTTTTTTTTAGAGAGAGAGAACATGAGCAGGGGAGGGGCAGAGGGAGAAAGAGAGAGAGAATCCCAAGCAAGCTCCACGCACAGCATGGGCTTGATCTCACAACCCTGAGATTATGACCTGAGCCAAAACCAAGAATTAGACACTCAATTGACTGAGCCACCCAGTTACCCCTATTCTTATTAATTTTTAAATGGCTACTAAGTTCTTATGACAAATACATATTAAGTGTTTGAACCTAATGTAACAATTTAATAGATGGAACTGTAGGGAATTTCTTTGGGCCTAGAAAAACCTTGATAAAATTACTGAGATCCTAAGGGCACCATGAAATGTGAAGGTTAAGAAGCCTCTTGTTTAATATGCTTTTCTTCCTGTAGCTTTCAGTCATTATGTTTTGGGCTTTTCATCTGTATAAATTTGATTTGGTTCTTCTTTCCAAACTGCTTGACCATTTAATATAATCTCTTGTTTCTTTCTCACATTTACCTGCTCTATTTTTAATAAATTAAACATATGTTGCTTATATATATTCCTCTAAGTATCTTGTAATATTTAGGTACTAATATTTACACTTTTAGATACTTATTTGTGCATGTGTGTGTACAGGATAAGTAAATAAATATATATTGGTATATATCAATAATCTATCCATCTATCTACCTATTTTAAACTAGCTCTTAAGCATAGTATCCCATTTACTTGCACATGGTTGAGATTGCTTCACTATGAGTTAGTCTTTGGAGTTTTATCTGTGACAGTTGTTTGACACCTAGCATGAAGTACATTCATCCACAGAGTATTGGTTTTATCTCTGGTTGGCTCAGAGGAGCACTACCATCTCTGGATCCTTTTAAAATAAATTCTCATCTTAATATTTTTTCAGATAATATAAAGAGTCTGAATTTGGGTCAGCAACCTAGTAAGGAATGACTTATGGTTAGGATTTCTCAAGGCATTTTTTCCCTTGGACTTAGCAGCTAGTTTGAGATAGGCAAATTTCCTTACCAGTACATTCTGTGGGAGGTTTTTTCTTTTCATCCATCTAATTTACTCTTCAAATGATGATGTAGGCCTTTGGAGTTCTGGCCTTATTCTGGGTTGGGTGATCTTTAAGCTTATCTTAATTTCCACGTTGACATTAAAATAAACATTTAAAGTAAGCAGAGGTCAGGTTAAAGCTTTGGAGCATCCACCAGCTTCACTCTTCACTTAGCCCTTTGGATTTCTCCTTTCACTGTCTTGACCAATGAAGATTTCTCCTTTTTTCCTAATAGCTTAGAAATACATTTTCTTTTAAACTGGCTTTGCATGAAGTGTTCACATTGGTATATCCCCTGCATCTCTGAGCTAAAGATGGGAAATTGTGCAGATTGAGCTTCTTATCTAAGAAAACTACTAATAGGGGCGCCTGGGTGGCTCAGTTGGTTAAGCGACTGCCTTCGGCTCAGGTCATGATCCTGGAGTCCCGGGATTGAGTCCCGCATCGGGCTCCCTGCTCGGCGGGGAGTCTGCCTCTCCCTCTGACCCTCCCCCCTTCATGTGCTCTCTCTCTCTCATTCTCTCTGTCTCAAATAAATAAATAAAAGCTTTAAAAAAAAAAAAGAAAACCACTAATAATTTCTCAATTAAATCCTATATAAGTTTTTCCTCAGTTAAGTCCTATATAAGTTTTTCCTCAGAATTTATTTTAAAGGGATCCAGAGATGGTAGTGCTCCTCTGAGCCAACCAGGAATAAAACCAAAACTGTGTGGTTGAATGTACTTCATGCTAGGTCTCAAACACAGGGAAAATATCATAATCTTGTACTTCCAATGCTGTTGTAATATCATTCCCTTTTTTTTTCCCTTTGGGAGGAAGCTATTTTAAAAAGGTTTTAAAAGGAATGCTAGAGGAAACCCATAATGAATGATCAGCCTGACTTGACATAGACTCGTGAATGTGAATGCTAGTTTTGGGGGCCGACCGAGAACTGATACCAGGTTTTTAGTACATTTCTCTCTTGCCCAAGAGTTTGGGTCTTGTGAAAAGTTGGTGTTCACAGGCAATGTTCCAGCACCATGCAACAGTGATGGTCTCAAGTCCATCACCACATACCAAGCCAGAGAATGAAAGAGGCTAATTTCAGACATTTTATTTCATCCCATTCCCAGTGCAACTGGATTGTCCCCTTAATGGGACATTAACTCCTGATGATGTTATGGGCGGGCCACAAGAGTATCTCAAGTCTCTATGGTCTGGGGCATATCAATTGGCAAATAGTTTTTACTTCTCCCACACAGCTGAGCTTAATTGAATGTACAACAATTGGAGTACATTGAGTAAATTTTACTGTGGAAAACAAATCAATAGTAAATAACTGTGAGAGTTACTATCTATACAGATTTCTTCCAAAGTAGTAATGAAGGATACAACACTCCTGTCCCCACAAATAGGATAATGGCAATCATAAATTCTGCATTCTCTTCATTATTAAGATGCATATGAAAAAAGGAAAAAAATTGTATCCAAAGCTAATAGGAGGAAAAAATGAAATTTTGGCAAAATAATGGTTTAAGTTTTTACCTGTCTGCAGAAAAAAGCACTGTCTTTAGAAAAGACCAGAAGAGACAAGTATATTTTAGGCACCATAAATTGGAAAGAAGGGCAAGAGGCTATATTATAGTGAGAAAGCAACTATATATGGAAGATAGGATCTAACCCACAGTATCACACTCTATTTGTGATATATCATAAAATCACCAAACATTAGATTTTAGCACCCATTTTCAGAAGAGGAAACGGGCCCACAGATGTTATGTTTTGTCCATTGTCAAGGCATTCTAAAGAATGGTCATGTGAACCCTGTGCCAAAGGCTAAGACAAGCCGGGTTATAGTGCCTATTTGGCCCATTTGTTTCTATGCCTCATAGTGATCAAGAAAGTAGCTTGTTGGCTAATCATGAGCTTGTTTTCTCTAATTAATTCAATTTGGTTCAATGAGATGCTCTCTTAGGAAGGAATCCAGTCCTGTAGCAGCTAGTGTTGGGTGTGAAATAATAAAATAATGGGTTAGTTTTGAAGGATATGTAGACAAGGCTCCAAATGGCTTATTTCCTAGAGAAGGCCAGAAGGAAGGGCACAGGGCAGTGCTTTACACTGAATGCAAATCCCAGTTCTGAACTAAGGTCTCCTTTCAATGTAACCAAAAAGATATGTATTGAGTACTTGGGGGACACATATTTGAACAAATACTGTTAGTGTCCTCAAAAACCTTATATTCTAGTATAATTAGTGCTTAATACTTAATAAGACTTGAATAGTTTCCCATTTTGTATGAATGAGATAATACTTCTAAAGTGTTTAAAAGATAGCCAAGACAGTTGTGCTTCAGGAAATAGGAATATCAATTTCCAAATAGCTCCACAACACACCATTTCTTGTATTTCTTTGTACATTTGCAGTACTAGACACATGGTAAATGGCTTCTGTTCTTCCTGAGTGGCTAAAGGGAGAACAGCCAAATACAAATTCAATGAAGCTAAACAACTAATTTTACCTCATATTCTTACACCTACTTTGTTTTGCTCCCAAGTTTATAATGGAACTTATCTCTCCTTACCTAAGTGCTTTGACAAGCACTCTTTCTAAATATTGTGATCAACACACACATAGCTGGGTTGAAAAGCTTCTTATCACAGCACTCAACGCTATTTTATTCTCTATAGTGACATGATGGAGAAAAATGCATTGCAAATAAGAATTATAGAGCAAAGAAGGAGAAAGACCGTATTTTTTTCTGTTACCAGGGGTAGGGAGGGTTATAAGGAAGAAGATATTCCCTACACTGCTAGCTGCAACTTCTCTTTGTCATTGAGTTTTAAATTCCCTGACCAACGTCAACCACAATTTCCTGAATTCTTCAAGAACCATTCATTTTCTGCCTCTTCAATAAAACTTTTCCTGATCATTTTCACCCTTACTTATCTCTCATTTTTTTTGAACTCCCTTATTAACAAGAAAACCTATGCCACCCATTTAAGCTCTTAATTATAGGTCAAATTCTGTTGTTCCCCATTCCTTTTCATTTGAGTTTTTTTCTGTTACTCTGCAGCATGGACCCCGATCCAATACAGAGTTCATCAGACCTTCGTTTGTATCATATGTGCCAACATCCTATTCGTCATATTAAGTCACATGGCCAAGCCCAAAGTCAAGGGTCAGGATAGTCATTTCTGCCTTGGTGGGGTGAGGGCTTGCAAAGTCACTTGGAAAAGAATGTGAGTACAAGGAAGAGTGGAGAATTGGAGATGTCTCAGTCAAGGCTCTGTATTTACCTCCTAATTATATAATCTTGGCCTAGTCATTCAATCTCCAAATTTCAAATCACTCATCTACAAAATGAAGTGGATTCTACCTTCTTCTTAGTCATAAATTTTGATAAAATAAGATAATGAAATAAAGCATCCAGCATCAGACCTGGCTCTTCCTCTCATAATAGCACCTAATATATAAAGTACCTGATTAGCACTATAGTGGACTTTCAGACACTGAGAGAGCTCTCCAGACAAAGAACAGGCTGTTTCATGAAGTGTGAAATAGGAACTAGAAATATTGAATCAGCAGCTGGGCAGTCGAGGAGGAAAACGAATCTTTGCCACCTCCATGACAATATGATTCTTTCCATATGATCTTGAGTTCCCTCACCCTAGAAGCTAAACATCCCATATGCATATTTTCCCTTTCCCCCTTGAAGCTGGGGCTCAGAGGGCATATTGTAAGGTTCTGCCAGTCAATCCCACTCTCCATGTAGGTCTTTACTGAAAAATAAGGACAACAAAGAATGCTCTATAGATGGCAGTAACAGCAGTAGCCATTTCTGAAGCAGCATTGACAGCAGTCTGAACCATGGAGGTGGATGCAAGAAAGCCAGGTTTCTGGGAATAGCAATAGCAGCTGCACTAAACTGCAGCAGAGCATGCTTCCATGTTAAGGTCATAGCAGTAGCTATTTTCTTCCACAGTTGTATGGTGTGGGTATCACCCCCACCTACAATGCTGTAACCGTGTTTCTCCAGTGTTTCACCAGCTATCCAACATTCTCTTTTAAACTGCATTTTCTACCTAACTCATCTAGATTTAATAAGAACACTTATTGATATGGATATTGGAAACAAAAGTAGGCAAGTAGCAAGAGTAGGTGGTCATCAGACCCTCCTAAGAAATTTAGAAAATAAGAGATTGGTTATTTGACTTGGCCGGGGCTATTGGCAGTGAACATCCAGTTAGTTTTAAGGGTTGGGCTCTGGCAAAATATGGAGAAAAATTAATTTAATACTGATCTATGGTCACTAGGGATGAAGGCACAGCTTTAGGAGATCAATTGGCTACTTCCCTAAAATATTATAAAAAAATTTAAAGACCAAAGGGTAAGGTATTGTGTCTAATGATATTGGATTTGAGAAGAGAGGTCAGCAATGTCACATTTCTTAACTTTCACCTCAAAACATTGGCTGAAAACCAAAAGCTTTCTTTCCCTGATAGAATCACCATTACTTTCTATGATTTCTTTTATTTTTTCTTTTATTTTTTATTATTATGTTATGTTAATCACCATACATTACATCATTAGTTTTTGATGTAGTGTTCCATGATTCATTGTTTGTGTATAACACCCAGTGCTCCATGCAGAACGTGCCCTTTTTAATCTCGTATCTCTTGGAACTCCAAGTCTGAAAATTAAACAAAAAGTTTGATATTTGTGACTGTTGTGATGTTGTGACATTGCCTGCTGAATATGGGGTTTAATCAGGTCTTTTAGAGTATTTGACTAGGGAAAACAAGAGCTAGAATAGGGAAATACGGGAAACCTCAGATGATTTGTAAGATCTCAAATTTTCACTCCCCATTAAGAGTGCCTAGTTGACAAAAGAACCTTTCACATTTTTTGTCTGATAGGCTATTTACACATGCTGGGGACTCTCCACTGAGCAAGTTCTTTTGCAAGAAGTAAATTCTTCTGTCACTTCACCCCATCTTTCATTGTCTTTAGATTTCAGGTAGAGTCAGATTCTAGCATATCTCAGGGCAATTTATAAAGCCAAATATGGGAAGGAATGGCTACAAAACAAATGAAGTATAATATTATGCTAATTTCTATCAACAAAAGCTGGCATATAGTTGTAAAAATTTATTACAATGATGTGAGATCAAAGAGAAACAAAAACAATTTTTGGTCTGCCTGATTTCATCAACATTGGTGAATATTCCAGAGATGCTAATTCACTCTGCTCACATAGGTGCCAGGGGGGCCGACAGTTTAGTGGACTGAAATCTGGACTCAAATGTTAAAGCAGATTTATCATATGTGACCTATTGAACCCTGCCAAATGATGCCCCTCAAGAGAATGTAGAAGGTTCTTTCTTCACTGAAGCTATGAAACATACATTATTGAGGAAGAGAACTTGTTTTGTTTTGGGAGGCAAATCATGCTCAGAGACTGAGTTTGTCTTTGCCGATGATTTATTTAACACAGGTTCCCTGTGGAATTTCATGAGCCAATAGCATACAAGATAACATCTCTTGATACACTAATAATGCAATAACATACTCCAAATCAATGATAATCATACTGTTGTTCTAGGCAGGGAGAGGGGAGCAGTGAAAGGAATAAAGTTCAAATTTAGTTGAGGTTTACTTTTTATAATGAGTTGGTACTTGGGAGGGAGAGGCTTAGCCAACTGAGAGCTGCTATCAGCTGCCAGGCAAAAGTGTAAGTCCCTTGCTGCTACAGCACATTGCTGGGGAGCAATGGGACTGATGTTGATGCACAAACAGATCGTCTCCTGGGCCACCGCACAGCTTTCACCACTGCTGGTAAGATTCACCTCTACTGCACAGGAGCTAATTGCTCCAAGGTCATTGGAGAGCTATTTAGATCAGCAAAGTGCCTCTTTGCCCAAACCAAACACATTTGGGTAATCCTTACAAACTCTTGGTATTTATAGTCAAAATGTCCCCTTGACATAGTTACTTCTCTATATGTCTTCATAAATGAGCCCTGAGCGGGGGTGTGGGGGGCAGCAGCTGAATTACTGAATTCTTAATGGTGAAAATAGATGAGATAATGACATCCTGATACAGCTTACTTTATTCTTGTATCAAAACAATTTTTTTTGTCTTTGTCATAAACAAGTGGATTAAAACAAACCTCATTTAGGTCAAAACAAGTGAATTTGAAATCATATCAAACCAATACACAACAGAACTACGATGGATAATCTTGAGGCACAGGGAACTGGTGGAAAAGTGCTGCTGTTGAAATGGGTTTTCTTGATTCTCATGGGGAAGCCAGAATCCTGGGTGGCAGAGGTCAGATTGAGCAACTGTCTGAACAAAGGCTGAACGGCTACCATGCCAGGCAGCAGGTAATCCAATGCTCTGACCTGCAGGGCACTTTGAATTGTAACTAATTCAGTCTTGGGCTCCTTGGGTTCCAAATATTTGGAAAATCTACCAAATTTTTTTATTTTTGAAGAGACAGAAAAGAAGAGAGAGAAGGGGAGAGGAAGAGGGATAAAAACAGCTATTGAACAGAAGGCTGATTTGATCCACAAATTCAGATTGTCTCATTCAGTTCCCAAGCCTGAATTGGCTGTCTTTCTCCTCCTCCTTCAACTTCTTCCCCTTTTTCTTCTTCAACAGTGAATAGAGAAAAACAAAAACAAAACAGAAATACACAAACCTACAGAATAACAAGTAGGGTGTTTAGTTTTATTGGACCTAGCTTTATCTTGATAAATCAATTTATCAAATGTCTTTCTTTCCTTCAAGTTTCTATCAGCTCAAAGTGAGGCCTCACTGCACTTCATCACCCCAAGGACACAAGGAAGGTTTCCTCTCTGTGCAAGATTCTTTACCTTGTTTTGGAAAAGGAGACATAGAAACTGAGCTACGTTTTCCAATTTTTATTTCTTTTCCATCTTTAACCCCAAGTGTCTTGAAATTGCCTAACTCAAAATAAATGGTTAATAAATGTTTCTGAATGAATTGATGCTTTGTAATATTCTGTAATTTTACTTAGGATGTTCCACTGAATTTTGAATGTAGTGGAGATGAACAATGTATAAGATTGCAGCCTGGGAGCCATTAATGGAACTTTCCGCCATACTAACAAGTGTTCTTTCCTATAAGAGGAAAGAATAGTTTTTCAGCATCCACACAGGCCTTGAACTGTTCCATAATCCCAATCTTTAAAACTACTTTAAAAAGTCAAGAGTTTCTAGAACTTTCACATCTGAGTTACCTCCCTATGGAGTCTTTGAGGTTGTGACAATTACTTCTTTGGGTGGCATGGCCAAAATCTCGCCGTTTTTCAGGTGCCATAAAATAGATTGGTAAGATATCCCCCTTCCTGCTAGGCAAGACTTTATCAATGCAGAATATTTTAGGCCAGGTTTCTGGTAAGTAGAGCCTGAGATGATAGAATAGGGAAGTGATTACCTGAGAGATTTCTTTCAGAAGAATGGGAGTAAGGGAAGAAGATTGGCTAGCGGGAGGAGCTGAGACAGCATGTTATTTTGTATGTTCTCATCACCAATTCTGAAAGATGATCCAGTGGTCACCTCAACTACCTCCATTTTGACCTCAGTTTGTACTTTCTAAGTAAGTTCTTCTTTCCTACTTACCTTCTAACTCAGGGAAAAGACCTGGTGGGCAAAGCATCCTGTGATGGGAATTGAAACTACCCCCTCAAGCAGTGAAAACTGCCCTGACACCAGCAAGGTGTGACCAATCCCAAGACAAGAATCAACCTGACCTTTACCGCCCAGCTGTATATACCCACCAACCTTTGTCCCACATTTTCCTTATATAAATTTAGAAGTATTTTCAGCACTTTGGAGACAGGTTTTGGGACACTAGTCTGCTGTCTTCCCAGCGTTGGCCTCACTGAAATAAATTCCTTTCTTGTTTCATCTCCATTCTTCTCTCTGGATTTTGTCAGCAGCTAGTGGCCGAACCTGGTCTGTTTGGGAACCCTGGAGCCAGGTGCTTTTGCATATTTGGGCCCCAGTTACAACTCCAGGATGTGTGTGGGAGGAGAGGGAGTCTTCCCTACACCAATAAGCAAGTCTGAGGATTTAACCCAGTTTAGATACTGTCTACCTGGAGATAGCATCAGATTCCATAGGTTTATCACTCAGTTCCATAAAAATGTCCCCTCACAACCCCCACCTCAGATACCAGTTGTAAGCACAGGTTACCTGTATTTCTGGCTAACTGACTATAAACCAAAAGTGCCCATGATCTCTTCCCTGTGTTCCATTAATTTGCTAGAGGGGCTCACAGAACTCAAGGAAACATTTACTTAGTTGATTAACAATTTATTATAAAGGATATAAATCAGGAACAGCCAGATGGAAGAGATGCATAAGACAAGGTATGGGGACAGGGAGAGGAGATTCCATGCCTTCCCAAGGTGCCACCCTTCCAGCACCTCCATGAGTTTATCAACCTGGAACCTCTGTCCTTTTGGGTTTTTTATAAAGGGTTCATTATGTAGGCATGACTGATTAAATCACTGGCCATCCATGACTGAACTCAATCTCTAGCCCTTCACCCCTCCCCAGAGGTTGGGGGTCCAGTGGGGATGGAGAACGGAAGTTCCACTCGTCTAATCACCTGGTTGGATGTCTTGGCAGCCAGCCCCCATCCTTAGGAGCTTTCCAAAAGTCACCTCCTTCACATAACAAAAGACACCTTTATCACTCTGCTCTCATCACTTAGGAAATTCCAAGAGTTTTAAGACCTTTGTGCCAGAAGTGGGGATGAAAGCCAAATATGTATTTCTTATAAATCACAATATCACACATGTGGTCTTAGCGGGAGTCCAGACTAATCACACAAGGAGCTCTAGAAGGTGAATTGCAACAGAGTTGGTCCCACCCAAAGCGAGGGATCTCATCAGTCTCTTGTAACTGTAATTTCATCAGTTATTGGCTGCAAGCTACCCCGGCTAAGAGTGTTACTTACCCAGATTCCTATCAGCCAAAGGCAGTTCTCTGCCAGGGAGGCCAGTTCTGAGCTAGTAGCAGTCAACACTCAGAGGCTAGTGGCTAGATGCACAAGTCCCATAAAGCAGATCTGGGCAGGGTACCAACAGTGTCTCTTCAGGGCCTAACATGACATTGGTCTCTATTGAGTGCATTACATTTGTTATTTATATTGGCATTCTCATCTACTAACATCAATGAGTATTTTTCCATACCTACTGCTGTTCAAGTCTATATACTCCTTTCTGCTTTTGTACAGATTAGTTTTTTAACCTTAGTATAAAACATTACATTCCCCTCTGTTAGGTGTCCTCTCATTACATTTTCCCCTTCTACTCAGGCTATCTGTATCATTTTGGATGGTGCCGTCCAATACTCCATAAACCACCTGACTTCAGGTGAACGCATGTTTGAATTCTCATTAAAAACAGACTGATTCTGTCAGCAACATATGGTCTCTGAGCATTCAGTCCCATCTACTAAAGCCCCGGTATCCAGAATGTCAAGATCAAACTCAGCTAATGCCTATCACTTTGAAATCAACATTTTGCTTTCTGAGAAATTTCATACCTTTGAGGATAAAAGGTTTTGTTGGTTCAAAGAAAATTCCTCAGATCAAAATATTGTCAAAGAAATGTATGGGTTGCCCTCCCCATCCCCTATTTAGAATTTGCTTCCCGAGCATCCAGTTCCTAAGCCAGCAGAGGTTTTTTGGCTGGCTTTTTTTTCTGATCAACAGCAAAATGAATCATTCCCTTCATGGGAACCCTGAGTCCTCAATGCCTGAGAGGTTAATGCAGACAGGGTCTTGTTGCCCGAGGTCCAAGCTGTACTTTCTGGCCACATGGGTGGTTAATGCAATCAAGGATGAGATTAATTAAATTAAAAGTCTGCTTTTATTGTTCAGAAAATACAGCAAATTCAATAGTCTTTGACAGCCTGGAGCTGGAGGCCTGGCTCTAATGTGATCACTGCTAGATGGGTGTAGCCAGACAGCATGTCATTTAGGGAGGTAGAACGCCTCTATGCCAGTTACGGGCTGCGTCCACTGTACATTTTGAAGCCTTTAGTAAGCAATCAACATAATCTGCATTTACCTCTGCAGGTATCTGCCCAGGACTGAGCCTGGCACCTTCTGTTTTTTTTTTTTTTTTTTTAATTTTTATTTATTTATTTGAGAGAGAGAGAATGAGAGAGAGAGAGAGAGAGAGCATGAGAGAAGGGAGGGTCAGAGGGAGAAGCAGACTCCCTGCGGGGCAGGAAGCCCGATGTGGGACTCGATCCCGGGACTCCAGGATCATGACCTGAGCTGAAAGCAGTCGCTTAACGAACTGAGCCACCCAGGTGCTCTGTTTTGCTTCTAAAAACACTGCGCAGTTAACTAGTCACCCCCGGCAATGAGCCTAGAGCCCCTGTTGTTCTGCTATGCTTGGAAAACTTAGGTACCAGCTCTTTTAACTTCCCAAACCCTGTCCCACTATGTCCTACTTTAGGAATTGCCTTCCAAAAAGACATGTGTGTAAAAATCTTTTCCCCTGGAATGTTGAAGGAGACCAGTCTAGTCAGTATCTATCATGAAGCAGATACAATATATGCCCTTTGCCATGATCTTTTGCATTAGGCTCTTGGTGGGGGTGGGGTGTATGGATAAAACAAAGACTTTAGAAATGGAGATATAGTTTTGATTTCTGCTTTTATAATTTACTCATTATAAACTTTTGGTAAATTACTTAATCTCTCTATACCTCTAACGTGGGTCTCAAGATACCCACCTGTAAGACTATCTGAAGATTAAAAATAATGAAACTTGCAATGTAGCATTCATTAAAAGTCTGCTATGTTTTCTTGTTGTTATCATCATTAACCCAAGTTACAGAGGCTCAAAGAGATCAGGAGACGGGCCCAAAAATGCTCCATCCTTACCCTTTCTCCTATCAAAAATAGCCTCTTATGAAAGTCAGCCACTTCCACCTTAGCATGAATTCAATCCTAAATATGACTCCTCTCAGATTTTCATCCACATTTAGCTGGACTCTGGGTTTGGGTTGCACGTTGGGATTACCCAGGATGCTCTATGCCTAGGTTCCACCTCTAGCTGGACTCTGGTATATTTTAATTGGTCTGGGGTGCTGCTTGGACACAAGAATATTTAAAAGCTCCCCAGTGATTCTGTGGTGTAGCCAAGATTGAGAGGCACTGTACCAACCTCTCTCCAACCATGGAAGGAAAGTCTTCGGCCAATGTTAAAGAGTTTCACAAAGGTTGGAGGACCTGTAGGCTCTGACATATCAAAGAGGAAACCATTTTGGCCTACTTTAAGAGTAGCTGTCATTTCACAAACACTGAAAGGGAGCTCCATGAGAAAGTTGTGTGATCTCCTAGGAAGGGAGCAGTTTAAGAATTCTATAGCACTGCATGGCTGTGTCTACCCCCTGGCCCAGCATGCACTTGCTATGGGATGCCCAGTCAGAATGTATGGGCTGGCCCCAAGAGGGCTCTCCCTATAGCTCTGGGTTGTAATTTATCTTTTCTAGGCCTGTCTCCCAGCTAGACTCTCAGCTTCCTTGGGGCCAGGAATGTATTTAACTTTTTTCAAACACACAGTTAGACTTTTGTGAAATGGATTTGGAAAAGTCCACTGAAATCCAACTCAAAAGTGCTTGCTTCTAACCAGCTTTAGAGTCCAATTAAGGAGAGGACAGAATAGTGTGAACTTTAAAATTTTTAAACAGGTACCAGAAGAATTTTTAAATACATCACCAATTTTCATTGGGCAATGAGGGTCTTTTGCCTTAAAAATATAAACAAATAAATCTTTAAGTCTTGGTGAATGAAATGGAAGAGTAGCTATTGGATAAATCACTTTACCATAAATTCTTTTGTCATTTGAAATATTTTCTAGAGCAAGGAAGAAAATTTTAAAAATAAAAAATCAATTAATCAAATCAATCAATAAATTAAATAATATAAATTGGCAAACAAAAGAGTAGATACATGAACTGAAAACACTGATTTCTCTTTTTCCATTATAATAGTGTTTATAACATTTAAAATAATTTAAAAAGTGTTCTTCCTTTGAGTGTTTGAAGAATTCCAACCTGTCCCATCTTGCCTTAAGCAGAATGTCCTTACAGGAAGATGTTAGACCTTAACATATGGATATATCAGATAACTATTTTTTTAGAAAGAGGCATTAAAAAGCTTTTTTAAAAGTAGTATCTGTCAAAAGGTTCTTTATTTCCGTGAAACTGAATATCTCCAACTGCATAGAAATTATGGCATTTTAGAACAAAAAGAGACCTTAGAAGTTTTGCCAATCAAATTGCCTCACTTTGTAGATGAACAGAGATGCTGAGGAACTTGCTCAGGGCTTCCCAGGAATCTACTAACAGAATAGGGCTCTGCTACAAGCCTTCTTGAAACCCTGTTCCTTGCTCACTCCATGCCACATACTGCAGGTTATTTTCATGTCTTTTGTCTTTAAAAATGCAGGGGGTGGGGGAGAGAGAGAGCAGGAGTCCATTTTATATATAGTATGATGCCAGGTTATTAAATCATCCTCTCTCAGATAAACTTCTTTGAGAACTTCTCTTATTTGAAAAGACCTGAATTGTCTCCACTTTCCTCAACCTGCACAGCATCTATCTTTTATTTCCTTTTCTTCCTTGTTATTGCATCTGCCTGCAGAACATGGCACAAGGGCACATGGAGGAAGGATGGGGAGTGAAGGTAGCTGTGATATAAACAGAGTGATGGAGCTGGCTGCTTCTGAGTGAGCTTAGAGCCTATCTAATTGTGAAGCTATGTCATTTCTCCCTCCTCTCACCCTATCCCCATCATTCTCCTTGGGTACAGGGCCACATGTACTTCTGAGGCAATTCCTCCAATCCCTGAAATAGATGGGCATAGACTGGCCAAGGGATCTGTGGAGATTGATAGCCCCCCCTTGAATAAGGGCCTAAACAGCCCAGCTCCTTCAGTGCCATCAATCAACAGTCACTAGGAACAGAGAAAAGATTTTCCCTAGTAACTTAATCAGTCAGAGGGATGTTGCCTAGCTGATTGAGGGCAGCTGGAAAGTGAGCAGTTGTTTCTATTATAACTTGTCATCAGCTATTGGTCTCAATAGAGAAAGCTAGGTCACAGCAGCTCTACAAAAGATCAAGGCAGGTGTTTTGTCTAGTCCCTTGGAGAGATGCTGATTTGGAAAAGAGAGAATGAGGGCTTTCTTGAAGATGGTCTGTTACTACATTTAATATGAAATTTATATTCTAGCTTTCACAGATGATCCAGGGCACTGGGGCAGAGATTAAAAAAAAAAAAAAAAGAATGCTATGTTCCTTTATTTGGTGTGGGAGGAGGATGAAGGTAATCTTTGTACTTTCCATCCTGCATCCCAATTTATTCGGGCACTATTGCCTAGTGGCTGGCATGCTACCCCACCCATCTCCCCACTTCTCCTAGGCAGGAGGTCCTTCTTTGACCACTCTGTATGTTGCCCTGCCCATAGTCCCTCCTTATCACATCCCCCTGTTTCCCTTCCTTTGTAGCATTATCATCCAGAATCATCTCACTTTTGGTTATTTCTTTATCTGTTCTCCACTTCTAGAAAGTAAATGGCATGATGACGAGGAACCTGATCTCACTCTGTAGTTATCACTTTATCATCTACCCATGGTGCCTGGAAGACAGTAGGTACACAATAACTATTTGTAGCTATTATCAGATTGGGTTGTAGAAGCAAGGACAGATATGCAGACCTAGGCAGACCTCCGATTTCAGGTAACATGAGGTCCAGCATGCAGGGGAGCCATCTGGATTCAGACATTGGGGTAAGGAGTGGTCAGAAAACAGTAGTGTGGGTAACTTTACATCAACTGAGAAAAAAAAATACCCTCAAAATTAGGCAAACTCATGCTTCTTCTCAGAAGGCTTCTCTATTTGTCCTTTGAAAGCAAGAGTGTATCCCTAAGCTTTTACTAGTTTGAGGCTTGTCTTTGTTGTTCAGTGAAAATCCTGGTTGGGAAGCAAAGGGAGACAGGGAGGGAAGAAGAAATTCTTATGGGGGCCCCTGTTAGTCTTATGTCATGAGTAGAATTTGGACAGACTCATATGTCCTGGGTTCCTTGTCCTTTGTGAATGGACACTGAGAAGGATTCAAGATAAAAGGTAATTAAAAAGTGTATAAAGCACTGTTACTGTAATGAATTTGCACTTTAGAATGGGGCATTCAAGGCATCCAGGCAAATACTCAGCAATGGTGCAGGGCCTTCAAATTAACATCTGTGTTTCCTTGAATCTTAAATACACCCTCCTCACCAACATTTTAATAACCATCTATTGGACATTTAGAGTGTGCTTCCTTAAGCCAGGGAAGGCAAATCCCTGGGAGGGCACATTGTATGCTGGGAGATATCCAAAAATAAACATGTTTCATCTTAGCACTGGGGGAACAGAGCTGACGTTTGTATTTTTTAAACTCATGAAGTTTAATGATAAAACACGAGACTTTTGAGAAGTGCTGAGCTGGTGGTCAGGCTGTTTTGGATTGAGCCTCTGGTCCCCACAACTCTTGCCCAGTACTTTCACTGTCATTTAGAAATAATCCACATTTTCCATTATCTTTATCCATTCAGCATCTTTTCCCTTATGGATTTGGAATGTCTACATCTCTAACAATTATGGATGAGATGTTTAGATACAACCACTATGCCATGTGTTCACTTGAATTTCCCAGACTTTGCCATTGGGATGGGGCCATGATACAAGTTTTGGCCAATGGATCCTAAGTAGAAATGGTGGATGTCCCTTCCCAGATGAGCCAGTTAAGAGCTAATGTGTCTCCTCCATCCCCTCCTCGTCTCCTCAGTAACCTTGGAAGCCACATGTTGAGATGGTGGAAGTAGAACATGCAAGGAGCCTGGGTCTCTAACTGCAAGATGGAGGCAAGATACCATCAACCTTCATCAGATTTTGCAGGAATCAGAAATAAATCTTCATTGTGCTAAACCACTGAGATTTTAGGATTTGTTTATTTCCATTGCATGGTGTAAGCTTTGTCTAATACTCCATTCATAATCATTTCAAAGTAGAGGTGTCAGCTGAAGGTGGTAACATATGTTTTCTGACTCATCATGATTTGGGATGTTAGCTTGTTTGTAGAGTCAAATCTATAAGATCCTGGTTCTGGACATAGGAGACAAGTCAGGTATGTTCACATGCTGCCCTGCTAAGAGTTTCAGTAGATCCTCAAACTAAACTTTAAGCTATTCTTTGTTAACTTCTCAAACTAGGCTTTGCAGTTCTTAAGTGTTAATTTGAAATTCTCTGGTTATTAAAGTCCTGGAGCTCTTTTTAACCAAAAGGACAAGTTGACTGCAGTCACTGTTTAAAAGGTCTCATCTCAATAGAGCTGAAAGAACACACAGACCTTCCCCGATAACAAGGCGACCTAAATCATGCTCACACTGGAGAGAGTTCCAATCCATTCTATTGAATGGCTGCTATCCCCAACAAGAATATTATATTGCCCCTCATGTTAAATTGCATTGCAGGAGGCTGGCAAGAAACTCAGTGTACAAATCAAGGTTCAGAGGAACACACTTGATAGAACGGAACTGAAATAGGGCAAAGGTCAGCAGTTCTAAGAGTGCAGCAGTGGCTTGGAAACCCAAGACCCTCAAAACTTTCACCATTCCTCAGAGGTGATAATGCTAAATTATACACTTTAGGAAATGAACACAGTGCGAGAAACTTCCTAGTGAAGAGTTGCTTGCTCATCTTTAGATGCTGTACTAACTCTCTCCAGAGATAAGAATCTTCTTGTAAACAAGGGCTATGTCTTAAAAATTTATCTTTGCAGACTTTAACTCAATACCGGAAGTATACTAATAATAACAACTAGTATTTATAACACTTAATGCAGGCCAGTTTTACCATACGCACCTTATGCATATTGACTTAGTTAATCCTCAGAATAAACCAGTGGAGGAAGGATTATTATTAGTGGCTGTTTATCTGTAAAGAAATTAGGAAGTACTTAAGTAAGGGGACTTAAAGCAAATTGCCTAAGTACATATGTCTAGTGAATATTGGACCTGGATTTGAACCAACTAGCCTGACTTTAGAATATGACATTAAATCATCATGTCCCAGTGCCACTCTTAAGAGTATTCATGAATGGAAGAAGGAAAGAAAGAAAGAAGCCTGGAGGAGAAGGAGTTATGGAAGAATGATGAAGGGGAGAGAGGAAGATGAGGGGTACTGGAAGGAGGATTAGATGGGTGAATGGAAAGAGCTTTGGAGAGAGGACTGGATGGAAGGATGAAAAAGTTAGATGGAAGAAGGAATGAAAGCCAGGATAGAAGGCATGACGGATGGATGGATGGATGGATGGATGGATGGATGGATGGATGGATGGAAAAAAAATAATTTAACTGGAAGAATAGATGAAACAAATAGAAGTCTTTTTACCCACCCTAATGGAGCTTCCAGTGTTGCTGTTGAGAAAGCCCCTGATGCCCACAAAATAAAGATTCATGGTAAAGATGATCTGGCTTTCCTGAAAGCAATGTAGTTTGATGAGCAACTTTTCCCTCCCTTTCTCTTCTTGTGCACATTGAACCCGTGTTCTATCACCTGCTTGGGATTTCTTCCCTAGGGCTACCCTAGATTTTCTTTTAACTGGATGTTACCTCCATAAGTGGTATTTGGAGACCCCAGGGTCTTGCCTTTTTGGTCTTCTGCAAGGATGCAGAAAAAACATCTTCCAATACATCAGTTTGAGTTGTTTCAGAGAAAGATTGTACACCCTCTGGACAGGGGTGCTGCTAATTGAACTTTTCTTGTGAGAAAGGATTTTGCATTTAACTCCCAGACCCTTTGAGTCCCAATTCAGTCTCTTCTTCATCACCTGATGCCACATGCTCAATAAATATATATACAATTTAAGAATGATTTGGTATGCCATAGCCAGAACTGCACCAGTACCCTATATGCCACTTCCTCCAGTGAAACCAGCCCCAGAACTGCAAAGCTCATGCCCCTCTATGCTCACTCCTGGGAACCCGGTGGGACTCAACACTTCCAAAGACATCCCAGAAACAGAGAGGATTCTGTAATTATGAAGTGAAATTTCTCTTCTTAGTTTTGGGGGGCGGAGAGAATCTGAAGAGCATTGAGGACACAGTATGCCCAACCACCCCTCCAAAGAAACTTCGATTATCCTCCACAGAGCTCCACAGAGCTAGAAGAAGTAAGGCAAACCTGCTCTGGTTTCTGCACTGTGAGTCCTCCAGGGGTACCTCAAGGAGATGAGGGAGCCTGCATGCACTCGTGGGACAGGGGATACAGATGATGTGTGCTTCTTAAACTTTTTTGTGCCTTGGAGCCATTGGCTGTCTGGTGAAGAATCTGAACCCCTTTGTAGAGTAATCTTTTTTAAATGTATAAAATAAATGCAAAACACTGCAAAGTATACCAATCATACTGAAATACAGTTATCAAAATATTTCTTAAAATTTGTGATAGAGCAGAAGATGACTTCTTTACTGCATAAGTAATAAGATCCAGCTGTAGATCTGATAACTACCACAACTTTGGAATAGAGACAAATGTAATGATAACTGGAAATATGCCCAATGATGGTAAACATGAAAACATCTGTGATTTCTGTTGGTGACTGAGTCACAGGTATTACTAATATTGCTGCAGCATTACTTACAGTCAGCATTGAAGGAAGGGCTACATAGTTGTAGGTTTCAGTTAAAGGTTTTAGGTTAGTGACCATGAAGATGCCATTTTCTTTTTCATATCCAAGTTCACAGATCCCCTGAATTCTATCCATGGACCAAGGATGAGAACTCCTGGGAGTTAGAAGCTTTCTTTTTTTTTTTAATTTATTTTTAATTTTTAAAAATTGAAGTATAATTAACATGCAATATTATATGCATTTCAGGTGTACAATGTATTGATTCAGTAGTTCTATATATTACACAGGGCTTATCATGATAAGTGTAGTCACCATCTGGCACCATCAACGTTATTACAATATTACTGACTATATTCCCTATGCTATACTTTTCATCACCATGACTGATTTATTTTAAAACTGGAAGTTTGTACCTCTTAATCCCCTTCCCCCATTTCACCTATCCCCCAGCTCCCTCCCCTCTGCCAACCATCGGTTTGTTCTCTGTATTTGAGTCTGGCTTTTTGTTTATTTCTTTGTTTATTTGTCTTGTTTTTTAGATTGCACATATAAGTGAAATCAGGAGCTTTCTTTTTGTTCACTCTATTTTAGTCCTGATGATAAAATGCTCTCTGCACCTAGGTATATACCCAAATGAATTAAAATTAGAAAGCAAGGACTCAAAAAAAAAAAAAAAAGATGTGATGCAGACATTATACCTATGTGCTGAGAGATTTGTAGAAAAGAGGGAAACAGAGTATGTGTTCGTTGCCCAGTCAAGCTTCTTAGGTTGGTTGAGATGGGTATTCAAGGATAGTGGTGTGTCTAGACAAATTAATGATTGAATGGACAGGGTCTCAGGTTGTATTCTCCAAGAAGCAGACTGTGAGACAAGATTTCAAGTGCCAGTAGAACATTGGGGGGATTATCCCAGGAAATACTGCAGGGAGGTAGGTGAAGTGAGACAGAGAAGGGAAGGAAGCCAACGAAGAGTAAGTTCTCAATCAGCTACACTATAGGTGACTGAGCTTAGTCCCCCTGGGGAACTGTGAAAACCTGTGTAGACATGCATACAGGGCAACCTCACCTGAGTGGCGAGAGAGCTGGTGTATTTACACACCAGTTTCCAGTAGTCATCGTTTGAAGGCTGCTCTGGTGGGAACAGTGCATTACTTCTGGCACATCCTGTGTGCTATATAATGCCAAGGTAAGCTCCAGCAGTCAGAGGAAGGCGTTGGGCAAAGAAGAGCAGGTGGTGAGGGTGGCAGTCGGATCACGTACCCTGAAGCTGAAAGGGCACATGGATACATAAGCTGATGGGAGGGATGATGCGTGATGCAAACAGAACTTTCCAACTCCATTTAAGACAGAACCAAGAAGAGGAATACAGTTGACTGTTGGGGTTGGGGGCAACAACCCCCTCCATGCAATTGAAAACCTGTGGAGAACTTTTGACTCCCCTAAAACTTAACTACTAACAACCTATTGTTGACTGGAAGCCTTACTGATAGCATAAACAATTGATTAACACATATTTTGTATGTTATATGTTTTAAATATTGTATTATTACAAAAAAGTAAACTAGAGAGTAGAAAATGTTATTAAGAAAGTCATAAGGTTGGGGTTCCTGGGTGGCTCAGTCGGTTAAGCATCTGCCTTCAGCCCAGGTCATGATCCCATGATCCCATCGAGCCCCACATCAGGACCCCTGCTTGGCAGGGAGCTTGCTTCTCCCTCTCCCTCTGCCTACTGTCCCCCTGCTTGTATTCTCTCTCTCTTTCTATCAAATAAATAAATTTACAATACCATTTACATTTACAATACCATACTACATTTATTGAAAAAGATCATGTATAAGTGGACCCGCACAGTTCAGACTTATGTTGTTCAGGGACAACTGTAATAATGACTTTTGTTTTTGTTGACCAAGAGGAGGAGGCTGTAAAGCAACCAAAAGCATTTATTTGGGGTCTTAGGGATTACAGTCTGGGGAACACAGAATAGACTGAAATTGATGGAAATCCGAAGTGTGCTCCAACTTGTCAGCAGGGAATGAAGGCTTACGAAGGCAAAACCGCAAGGTTACATAAATTGTTCTGGAAGAATTATGCTGGCAGTTAAACTGGCTATCTAATATAGGATTGACTCTTTAGCTAGCAGGTGTTACATTATCTCTATTTCAGTCCAGAGTAGAAGGATGTATTCCAGGAGGCGGTCCTGTTGTAGTTGACAAGTTGCATTTGACAAAAGTCAAAAGTCCCTGGGTTTGGAAGAATTCAAACAGGAGAGGTACATAAGCCCTGCTTCTTCCATGTCCTCTGCACCCTATTTTGAATGACGCTCTTAGCAATGCTTACTTCATTTTGAATTTTTCTTTCACATTTTCAATAGCACCTTTGGGTTCTAGAGGGGAGGGAGGTGGGGGGGATGGGTTAGCCTGATGATGGGTATTAAAGAGGGCACGTTCTGCGTGGAGCACTGGGTGTTATATGCAAACAATGAATCATGGAACACTTCATCTAGAACTAATGATGTAATGTATGGTGATTAACATAACATAATAAAAAATATTAAGTCCCATATTAAAAAAAAAAGAAAGAGCTTTCTTGGGTAAAGCACATGGTGATTGATTATGGGAAGTCAGAGACCTGCTTGATTTCGGCTTAGGTCATGATCTCAGGGTTGTGAGATTGAGCCCCACGTTGGGCTCCATGCTGGGTGTGGACCCTGCTTAAGATGCTCTAAAGAGGGCACATATTGAATGGAGCACTGGGTGTTATACGCAAACAATGAATCATGGAACACTACATCAAAAATGAATGATGTAACGTATGGTGATTAACATAACAAAATAAAATAAAATAAATAAAATAAAATAAAATAAAACAATAGCGCCTTTGAAAGAGTTAATTTCAATAAAGTGTTAGCACAGTACCCAAGCCCTATATAATTAAGTCCACTTTAAACATGTGAAGAGGAGTCTTTGAGAAGTTAGTTGCTTTGCCTGAAGTCACATAACTGTATTGAGGTGAGGTCAAAACTAGGGCTTAACTCTTATGCTTCTGCATCCAGGATTCTTTATATTTCTGTTCTGTTGTACTGTGTTCATGTCAAAGTCAAATGGAAGACAGACCAGAGTTTTCTGCCCTTCCCTGGAAATCTAAATATAAAAAAGGAAAAAGAGTGTTAATCCAGACTCTCAGGCATTTGCTGTGATTACTTAAGGTGTGCTGAGGATGTGGTAATGCTGCTCTGGATTGTTCCATCTTGGTGGTGATTGATTTACCATCTCAGTATAACATCCTTTTACAGCTCTGAGCTCTTTCAGGGAAAGATTTAACTCCAGTTTACATTTTAGATAGGAAAGGAGAAAGGCTGTGAAATTGAGACATGAGCCACATTATATCTATGGCTATCTATTGCTGTATTTCTGGAAGAAATTGAGCAGGGTGGTTAACAGACAATACGTGATATGGGAGGTTGGACACAGAGTCATGGAATTGAACCCAAAGAGAGAAGCTGCTGGAACGTGGCCTGTATTAGTATTCCTACTCTCTCTTGACTCCCCATGGCCATTTCCCAGATAGTCCATTCAGGCCTCCCTGTCTTCTTGCAAACCCTCCTCCAAACACACCCACTAATTTCCTTCAGAGGCCTTACTCTTTGCTTGATGACTGGAACACCAGCCCATGTGCCTCACTTCCTGCTGGGTTCCCCTTCCCAAGATATTCATTAGCCTTACCTGACACCTTCTAGAGGTTCAGCTTCACACCAAACAAGGTGCTGGTCAAGACCTCAGGCACAGGAGAGAGAGCTTTTTTGAAGACAGGTAACCTTTGTCAATTTTGAAATCAAGTCACCCTCCCAGCAACCTAATCTCCTGTCCCCAAATTCCTACAGCATTCCAAATCTTGGGTAATTGTGCTATTTTCAATAAAAGTGATTTGTCCCATGTGTAATGTAGTAAATTGACATGTATAATTTTGTAAGTCTTTTGATGAACACATCTTGTTTAGATTTGTAGAAAATCATTTCAGATACTCAGTTCAACTCACCTGGACACTCTCCTCTCCTCATCTTTCAGATTTAATTGCCTGACTCAGCTTTCCCTTGGCCCACGTGTTAATGGAAATCATGAAAGTCTGGCAGGGTGGAAAGAAGCCCAGCCTGCTGTCTATTTGGGGCACAGACTTTCAGAAGGTTATCTTCTGAAATCTGAAGGTTAGATTGGCAAAATACATAGTATTTCTTATGTTTCTTACACTCAGCATCTCCTAACCACTGAAGAGTAAGACAGATCCATAAGTGATGTTTCCCTAGTGCTACCAGGAAGGAAGGAAGGGAGGAAGGAAAGGAGGAAGGAAAGAAGTGAGAGAGTGGCCCTATTCCTATGGCAATCCTTGTATACCAATTTTTAAAACACGGGATTTGCCTTGTTTCCTAAGGCCCGATTTTTTTTTTTTTTTTGTAACTCCCCTTATGTTTTCTTTCTAGAGATTTGACTTGAGGAGGACAGGATGGTGGTTCCACATTGTGACTGCCTGCCAGGTGTCAGGGAACAGGTGAACTGAGAACATCTCACTTGGGGCCTGAGGCATGCTTCTTATGTTTAGTTTTCATTGTATTACTTAACTCATTGAGTCAGTGACTGTTTTGTTTTGTTTTGTTTTGTTTTAGGCCACAGCCTCCCTTCTAAGAAAGAGATTAAGAAAGAATATGCCCACACAATTCTCAGAATAATAACATGCTTGAAAAAAAAATCCATTTAGGGGAATGTGCTTTCCAATGATCTGGTGTTGTATAAGCCACTAAGAGTACTGCTTGGCAATAGTTGTTTTTGAGATAATTCTCTTAATGGTCAGATTCACCAGAGATGGTTCTCAGCCACCTACAAACAAATTGCCATAGGTCTTCCTTTTTCCCTCCAGATAGCACAGTCTTGGTGATTCTTTGTAAGTGTGCATCTGCCTCCAGGGCAATTGACAAAGATCAGGTGCCTTGGGACAGGAGCTGAAGCCAGGTGAGAAGGTGGCCATCTTTTTCAAAGGCCAGGTCCCTGTCCTGTCCCATTTCTCTTCCTCCCACTAGAGGGCTTCGGACATTTGTGTTCCTGTCAGAAGCAGGTGGGACAGGAAGAGAGGAAGTCAGCAACATGGAAACACCACCATCAATGAGGACTTCCCACATAGCTCTGGGCCACGATGAAGGAAGACCTGCAGTATCCATGGCAGAGAGGCAGTAGCCTGTTTTTTTTTTTCCATGTTCCTGTCATTCCGGATATATTGATGAGTAGGAAGACAGTACAGGGTACCAGGGGTAAGTGGAGGAATGTAGTCAGTTAAGGAATCCAACACAAACTATTAAATAAAAGGGAAAGGCAAGATTTCATTCTTTTTGATGGCTGAGTAATATTCCATTGTATATATATATACACCACATCTTTTATCCATTCATCTGTTGACGGGCATCTGGGCTTTTTCCATATTTTGGCTATTGTGGACATTGCTGCTGTAGACATTAGGGTGCATGTGCCCCTTCGAATCACTATTTTTGTATCCTTTAGATAAATACGTAGTAGTGCAATTGCTGGATCATAGCATAGTTCTCTTTTTAACTTTTTGAGGAACCTCCATACTGTTTTCCAGAGTGGCTGCACCAGTTTGCATTCTCACCAACAGTTTAAGAGGGTTCCCCTTTCTCCACATCCTTGCCAACATCTGTTGTTTCCTGAGTTGTTAATTTTAGCCATTCTGACCTGAGTGAGGTGATATCTCATTGTGGTTTTGATTTGTAATGACATGGATGGAACTAGAGGGTATTATGTTAAGCAAAATAAGTCAGTCAGAGAAAGACAAATACCATATGATTTCACTCATATGTAGAATTTAAGAAACAAAACAGATGAACATAGGGGAAGGGAAGGAAAAAAATAAGATGAAAACAGAGAGGCAAACCATAAGAGACTCAACAATAGGGAACAAACTGAGGGTTGATGGAGGTGAGGTGAATGGGGGGATGTGGTAACTGGGTGATGGGCATTAAGGAGGGCACTTGACATAATGAGCACTGGGTGTAATAGGCAACTGATGAATAACTAAATTCTACCCCTGAAACTAATAAAACACTATCTGTTAACTAACTTGAATTTAAATAAAAAAATTTAGAGAGCGAGAGAGAATAGTACCTCTCCTCAATCCTCTCACAAAAGCATCAGAAGTAAAGTGAGAGGATAGCAGGTGGAGTAGGGGAGAACCATGGGCAGTGGTTGTTCTGGGCTCACAACCTGGGAAGCCAGGTGTGTCCAGACCACACAACCTGTGAAAGCTACTACATTTGATTCTTCCATTTGAAACACAGAGGGGATGGGATATAAATTGAGATGACCTTTGAGTTAACTAAGACATTGACCAAACCACCAACTGAGACTCTACTTAAAACTTGCCTAACACACAAGCAATTGTGGCAAACTAAGGCGCACTGAGACTGGAGGATGATTTTTCTGAGAAAATGAAAAATAAAGGTTTATTGCCTGCTCAGGATTATTAAAACTCCCATGGCATTTGTGGAGAGTTAGAGCAAAGTTCCATTTATTGTCTTTGCTATTGCAATTTAGGAGTTAACTTAAAGGCTCTTTGAAACCCACTGTTTAAAGAACTTAGACTGAATAAAAAATGATCCGAGTGCCAATATCTTTTTTTAAAGATTTTATTTATTTATTTGACAGAGAGAGAGAGCAAATGTGATCCAGGGGGAGAGGGAGAAGGAGAAGCAGGTTCTCCACTGAGCAGGGAGCCCAATGTGGGGCTCAACCCAGGAATGCTGGGATCATGACCTGAGGCGAATGCAAACGCTTAACCAACTGAACCACCCAGGCACCCCCCCACCCTGAGTGCCAGAATCTTAAACATATCTTTGCCTTTATTCTGGAATGATTTAGGCAATGAGGGTGAACTAAATCACCAGAGATTGACATTCCAATCCAGTGCATGTGGTTGAGGGACCCTGGGAGGTTCCAAAACCTGCAGCTGTTATTATTATCTGATCTGCCTCATGCAGTGGTGGATATTTGCTCAAACTCATAAAAATTTCTCTGCAAGGTCTATTGAATGTCACTGGTATTTGTAACATAATAATCAAAATGAATTGTTGCTCTGGTGGTAGAATGAATACACAAGGGCTGATTAATCCACTTGCAGAAACCCTGAAATGAAGATGAAAAACATAATAACAGCCACCCTTAATATTAACCCTGTGGGGACTCAGTTATTAATTGGTCTGGATTTGAGCACAGCTTTTAATCAACTTGCAGGGTTTTAAGCTTACACTCCTAGAACTGCTTATTCATCTCTAAGAAATGTGAATTAAATGGTGAGCAAATGTCAGTGAAAGTCCTTTTGAGAGCTCATCTGAGGACATTTCTTTTATATCCATATCTTGTAATAAAGCAGTGCAGCTGTGCACCTGACCGAGCTCACATCTGGAGAGAATTTGTCTTCAATTTTTCATAGAAGAATGAAAGGATAGCTCTATGCTGCAGAGTAAACAGGTTTTTGAATCTATACTCGGGTAATTCAGGCCAAAGTAATTATTCTTAAGGGAGGAGGGGAAAAGAGGATCTTATAAATGAAAATAATGGATTCAGACTCTGGGATAATAAACTGGCCTGCAAGGTTGATCTCAGCAGGGGTCCTAAAATATTTGGATTTCAAGGAATTCTTTGAAAACTTTCTCTCCCCAGAACAATGAAACTATGGACATATATGTCTCCCAATGTAAACAAAATCTAGGGAGTTCATAGACTCCCTAATGTCCATCCTCTGACTCATAGGTAAGAACCTCAATTTAGATGCTTTCACGTACTTAATGACTCCTCTCTTGTAACGCCCTTTACATCTGTTATGATTGGTTTGTTGCCTGTCTTTCCTGGTGGCCTGAACCAAAGGTAGGAGCCACGTAGATTCTCATCACTGAACCCCCAGCATATAAGTCAAGGTCTGGAACACAGGTAGAACTCAATAAATATTTATGAAATTAAAAGACTACTGAATGTTTGGGGCGCCTGGGTGGCTCAGACGGTTGGGCGTCTGCCTTCGGCTCAGGTCATGATCCCGGAGTCCTGGGGTCGAGTCCCGCATCGGGCTCCCTGCTCCTTGGGAGCCTGCTTCTCCCTCTGCTTCTCTCTCTCTCTCTGTCTCTCATGAATAAATAAATAAAATCTTAAAAAAAAAAAGACTACTGAATGTTTAATGTTCTTGTCCAAGTCCAAATAATGCTAACTAAATAAAAAGAGAGAGAGAGAAATTTTCCACAATTTGGACAACACTAACTGTTCCCAGGCCTCCAGTCTGCCTGTCTAACCTTTCATTGTGCATGATTGACTTAATGATAATGGATTTGTGGAAATTAGTGTTCATAATTATATTTGATTCATTGAGTTTTCTAAAGCAGCGCTGCTCAAACTTGAACATGCATGAGAGTCACCTGGAGGGCTTATGAAAACAGAGATTGCTAGGCTCAACCCTCAGATAACACTGATTCTTAGAGGACTGGCTTGGAGCCTAAAATTCTGTATTTCTAATAAGCTCCGGATGATGCTGATACTGCTGGTCCATGGACCACACTTTGAGGAACAAGTCTTTAAAAACCCCATAACGTGATTCTCAGGATCTCCTTTTCCATGGAGGGAATCTTGAGAATCACATCAACCCCAGATAACACAACAGAGCTAGGATCCTGAAGATAGATCTTTAGACTTCAGTTTCTGTTTGTAGTATGTCAGGTTGCCACCCCATTAGTGGACCAGAATAACATCCTATCACACCTCCACATCATATTCCTCATTGGGTTCTTCTTCAGGAGATACAGCTACAAAGTAATTGAGCTCTTAATTTGTCTTATTATATAAACACTATTATAACAGCATTAATCAAACTTTTCAGGAAGAAATATAAATCTCCTCTAATCCTTCCATTTTATTGGAGGGTTTTTTGTTTGTTTTGGGTTTTTTTGTTTGTTTTTGTTATGAGCATGCTAATTTTTAAATAGCTATAATCACGATGAATATAAAATTTGTGTTCAGTTTTAACATATTGGGTATTTTTCATTAAGGTGCATTGTTTTCATTATTTTAATGATGGTTAAATATACTAAAATGTACATGTGCTACTGAGTGTTATCCCTTCAATGCAGTGACCCTGAGAGGCTATAAGCCTACTTCACTGCAAGGGTGTTAGGATGCCTCTTTTGGAAAAATTCTCTGAACTAACTCTAAGAGATTCAAGAGGAGCAATCTTTATCAGCCTCAGTCTGGTTTTGATAAGAGGACAGATACCCAACATCATTCTTTACTATTAACCTTGCTTGACTCTAAAAGACTTTTCCCATTTTCAAAAAAAAAAAAAAAAAGAATACAAATGTATCTTTAAAGGATCAATATTGACCACTACTGCGGGACATGAAGACTATGGGTCCTGGTGGTGGAGGCTTGTTATTTTGTGAGATCCTTCGATTCTTCCTAAAATGACCTATAATTCTTGTAAAAATATACTTTTTGCAGACTAGTCTGAACTTCTTATGGAAACATAAATATATGAGAATAATAAATACAATTCTGAGGAGAAAATGAGTAAGAGGCCCAAGTTTACCAGATTTTATAATGGGCCATGAATAGAAGAATTGATAATAAAAAAGAGTCCAAAATGTATTTGAATTCTGTATTTCCTAAGAGCAAGATTTTAAGTCGATGTGAATTGATGGGTTTTTTAATGCATGGAATTGAGACAAATTAGTTAGATATTTGAAAACATAGTTTAGTAGATCTCTATCTATGCTGCATCAAAAAAAAATCCAGATGGAAGAAAGATTTAAGTATTTAAATAAAGCCATAAAATTACCCAAAGGAAATATGGAAGACTGATAAATTTGACTATATAAAATGTAAAATTTCTGTATGACAGCAATACCATATTGCAAGCAAAGGTCATAAGAAAAATGATCAACCTGACAAAAAAATTCTTAGCACATAAGAAAAAAGTGTAATTTCTTTAATTTACAAAGTACTCTTTTTTTAACTTAAACTCTCTTTCTTTCTCTTTTTAAAATTATGTTCAGTTAGCCAACATATAGTACATCATTAGTTTTTGATGTAGTGTTCAATGATTCATTAGTTGCATATAACACCCAGTGCTCATCACAACACATGCCCTCCTTAATACCCATCAACCGGCTACCCCATTCCCCCCACCCCTTTCCCTTCTGAAACCCTCAGCTTGTTTCCTGGAGTCAAGGGTCTCTCATGGTTTGTCTCCCTCTCTGATTTCTTCCCCTTCGGTTTTCTCTCCCTTCCCCTATGGTCTTCCATGCTATTCCTTATGTTCCACATATGAGTGGAACCATATGATAATTGTCTTTCTCTGCTTGACTTATTTCACTTAGCATAATCCCCTCCAGTTCCATCATGTTGATGCAAATGGTGGGTATTCATCCTTTCTGATGGCTGAGTAATATTCCATTGTAAATATGTACCACATCTTCTTTGTCCATTCATCTGTTGAAGGGCATCTTGGCTTCTTCCACAGTTTGGCTATTATGGACATTGCTGCTATGAATATTGGAGTCTGTGTGCCTCTTCTTTTCACTACATCTGTATCACAAAGTACTCTTTCAAATCAATTATAAAATACCAGAGTCATAATACAAAAATGTACAACACATATGACCAAAAAACAGAACTTTAAATAGTTTATAGACATAAAAAGTTATGCAATATCATTCCTATTAAGTAAAGGTACATTAAAATATCATTTTTCACTTATCAGATTGGAAGCTACCAAAAGATTTAATAGTTTATAATATTAACAATAATTAAAGGAACCAGGCAGTCTCATACCCTCCTGATGAAAGTATAAATTACTACAACCTCATTGTATATCAGTGTGATAGATAAATATCTACCACAAAATAAAATGTACATATTCCCTTAAACCGTGATTTTTACTTCTAGGAATTTATGCCACAATTATACTCACAAATGTGCACTGAAATATATGTATAAATATATTCATTATGAAATGATCTGTAATAGTTTAAAAAATATGAAGCAACCTAGACAGGGGAATGGCTACATAAATTATGAAACATCCATTCAATAGAACAGTAGATAATTACAAAGAATGAGGTAGAACTCTGTGTGCTGACAAGGAAAAATCCCCAAGTGATATATTCTCAAATTAAAAAAGAAGAGAAAGGAAAAGCAAATTGTAGAATAGCATATAGTATGCATATATTATGCTTCTGTTTTCTTTTAAACTGAATCCTTGAAGTTAAAAAATAATATCTAATATTTATTTAGTTCTCCCTGTAAGTACATATCTCATAAGAATATCATGAAGATGAAATGAGATAATGTATGTAAAAACTAATGAGTTAGTTCCAGTTATCCATTGCTACATAACAAAACAACCTAACACTTAGTGGTTAAAATAATAAGGGTTCTCTCACAATAATAAAAAAATACTTTATTTCTCTTTGTTGTTGGGTAGCATTCCATTGTATGAACATGCTACAATTTGTTTGCCTCTTCACCAGTTAATAGACATTTGTATTGTTTCTAGTTTTTGGCTATTATGGATGAAGCTGCTGTGAACATTCATGTACAGGTTAGAAGAATGAAAAAGCAAAGCATAGTTAAAGAAAAATTAATCGCAGAGCATCTGAAGAAGCACTTGTATCCAGAATACATAGAAGACCTTCAAAATTCATTAATAGAGAAAAAGAAAAAGAAAACCCAATAAAGAGGGGAAAATATTTAAACAGACATTTCACAAGATAAAGGGATAACAAATAAGCACATGAGAAGATACTCGTTGGCCACTTAGGAAAATTAAAATCAAAATGAATGATCACAACATACCTTTTATAAAGTTGTTAGAAAATTTTTTAAAAAGTTAAACATACATCTACCATATGATTTAGCTATTCTACTCCTAGGTATTTATTCAAACTGAACTTTGAATTCTGATTATTTGAATGTTTCTTTGGAATATAAATGTAAACACCTTAAACTTAGAGACACTGTTTTTCAAATCTTGGTTTATCTTATCTTTTTATTTCATGTGGATATTTCTAACATCAAGTATTATATCTAGAATCTGATAGCTGTTCAGTAAAAGCAATCTTGTAAGTGAAAGGTAAGCAATAGAAAATATTCCTGAATTTGTTACTAGAGGGGAGGATAAACAAGACAAAACAGAAAAACAACAATAAGGATTCATTATTCCCATAATTCTGTGAGTTGACTGGGTTTTCTGTTATGCTCACCTGAGTTCATTTGAGCTGCTGCATTCAGCTGGCAAGTTGGCCAATGGTGGCACTCAGCTGGGAAGATTGGAATATCCTGGGATATCTGGGCCTCTCTCTCCACATAGCCTCTCACCTGGGCTTCTTCCTGGTGGGCTTCTCCACGTCATGGTAGTCCCGGGACAGCATTGCAAGAGGACAGTCCAAGTGCTCAAGAACTTGGCAAGATTCTGCTTGTATCGTATTTGCTAATTCTATAAAAATGCTGTGTAACAAGCCACCTCAAAATTCAGTGACTTTTGCTCAAATGGTAATTTTGGTCTGAGCCACTTTCTTCCCCATCATCCCTCTTGTTTTGGCTATCTTCTCCTTAACTTCAGGGTCCCAGTGTAGAAGAAACTTATTCCATGAAAAGATTTTCCGGCTCTCAGATTTGGATAGCAAACCCTCTTATGTATTTCAGTGTCATGGTGCATTTGCCTAATTTTGTTTATCAATTATAATCACATAATTAATTTTCTTTCTCTCACACCTAACTTTAAACTCCCAGAGATCGGGAAGAATGTCTGCTTGGTTAGTTTGGAGCCCCAGTATCTAGCACAGTGCTGGAACATTTTGGAACTCTTGATGATATTTCGTTGAAACAATTCCATTTAGGGTATCAGCATTTCACCGTGTGAGCTTATTTATATTTCATGATGCCTTTGCTCTTACCTGAGGTTAAAGCCAGGTGGATAACTGCTAACAGAGAGCAGAGCAATTTGAACTAAAAACAAAAACAAACAACAACAACAAAAAACAAGTAATGCACTTGAATAATTCCATAGTGTATGCCTGATACTTTCACATGGGCTGGAAAAGGGAGCTATCAGTGACACTGTAAATAAGATAGCAAGCTGGCGGGGCGCCTGGGTGGCTCAGTCATTAAGCGTCTGCCTTCGGCTCAGGTCATGATCCCAGGGTCCTGGGATCGAGCCCCACATCGGGCTCCCTGCTCAGTGGGAAGCCTGCTTCTCCCTCTCCCACTCCCCCTGCTTGTGTTCCCTCTCTCGCTGTGTCTCTCTCTGTCAAATAAATAACATCTAAAAAAAAAAAAAGATAGCAAGCTGGCTGCATTGGAGGTGTTCATATCACGACTGTGAGAGGTACATTTTGAGCAATGAGTTTCGTGGAGACAAGAGTTCATTTAATTTCTGTCAAAAGATGGTAAGATGAGAATACTAGTATGTCTAGGAAAGAGATGGTGACACCTTTTGAGAAACAGCAATAGATTAAAACATCCCATATTCCATATGTGGTTGAGACAATCTTCTCTTTAGGAAGTTAACTTTTCACTGGAACTTGCATTGTTATATGATTACATGATACATCAAAGATCCTGGATGTTTTCTCTGCTCCAATTCTCTGTGTTGAATTTTTTTCTCTTAAGTCCCTTTGGAGCTGTGATCATACCCATTAAACATGCCCTATAACCAATAACCAAAAAACAAAAACCTTAAATTGCCTATATTTTTCAAAACTGGAGGTGTTACAAAGACAAAAACTGAAAGCTGTCCCAGATTAAGATCTGAAGAGAAATAAAACAAAAACTGTGCATGAAGCCTAACTAGCTCCTGTACAAAAAAATAAAAATGTTTCATGAAGGGTATTACTAGGAGAATTAATGAAATTGGATAAGGACTGTAGATTATAATGAAGTATTACATCTAAAGTTAAATATCTTGATTTTGATAACCATTCAGCAATTATATTAGAAATCATCCTTGATTTGAGGAGATACATATTCAAGTACTAGGGAATAAAGGAGCATGTGTCATAGTTTAGGAAAAAAAATAGGATGATACAATAAATGTAACAGAATATTAAATATTGATGAATTTGGGTAGAGAGTACATAAAAGTTCTTTGTATTATTCTTGTAAATTTTCTGTAAATTTAAAATTATTACAAAATTTTTAAAGAGTTAAAAAATAATCAAAGTATAGGATTTGTTAACAGGTCTCACAGGGCCCCTTCTAGTGGGCCTCCTGAATTTAGAAATCTCTGGACTACAAGGGGGCACTAAGCCCTATGTTCTAACACAACTCCATATTCCAGGGGACTCATGAACAACTTGAACAATCACATGCCTGCTCCACTACTGGGATAGGTTGCTTTTTCTCAATAAGGGGAAGCATGGCAGGAGATTTGCTGTGGATCACAGAGTTTATGCTGGAACCAGAGAGAATAGAACCAGAAAAGCAGTGGTTCTAGAGTTTCTGTATGATGGGTGCTTAGGGGCCACACTCCCGCTGGGCAGGCAATAGTGGGCTGGTGTTGAGCTGTGACCACATGCACTGTTTTTACTTACAGTGGCTATTTAGGAGTACCTTAGGAGGCAATGAGATAATATGGAGGATAAAGCCCCTGAAGACCACTTCTTAGTGCTGCCACTGGTTCATACATCAGACTGGATGTTATTTCCTTTGCTCAGATATTGCTGCAAGGCCCAGAACAAAGAGCAGGTGCAGCATCATGTTCAGAGTAAGGAACAAGCTGAGACTGTCTGAAATAGAGTCAGCATCTCAGAAGCAGTTTCATAAAATGAAATCAATAGAACAAAACATTGCTCCTAAATGAACAATAAAATGTCAAATAAGTTTAGCTCTCATTTTTTATATATGTAAATGCCCTCCTATCACACAGGACTCTAAAAGCCACATGCAAATCTATTAGTGAGTAATTCACTTTTTTTGTGAAACTGATCTGAAAAATTCTTTAGCTCTCAACCCTATTTACTTTCTCTAGGGTCTTTCAGAAAATAAACATTTTCTTTTATAGCACTTGGCCTATAATTTTAGGGATGCATTATATATTAACATAAAAAAGTTCTATGTTTCCTTTATGTATCATTCATTTTGTTTTTCTTTCAGATGGATGATTTATTTATTCATTCAATATTTACTCAATACCTACTATAGTAGATATATCAGGGCCATATCCCTTTAGCCTTCCTGGAGATTATCTACAGATTCATTAAACAGTTCCCACTCAAACATCTGGGACCCCCTGCCTAAAGGCTTTCTCTTGCTGTTGGCAGAGGGTGAGGGATAGACCAGAAGTGCTGAGGAATCAATGTTCCCTGTAAGAAACGCGAATCAGTGAGAGCTGGAAACTAGTAAATACCCCAGCTTCCCTTCACCCTTGGTGAAATAATTCTGAGGAGGTTCCCACACAGTCTCTCAGAAGGTTCTCAGGGGCTTAAGCTCCAGTCGCACCCAGTGGTAAACCCACTCGATGACTCTGTCTTTACTGACTGCCTTCCTTTTGCTCTCTCTTTCCCAACCCCTCACCTGTGTTTCATGGGAAACAGCCAAAGAAATCACATGAACTGAAGTTCTTGTTTCTGTGTCTTCAAACCAAGATACCTGCTCTGCCTGAGGCAGAGGTCTACCTGCTGGGTAGTTGGTGGTTAACAAGGCAGAAAAAATGTCTCCTCTCATGAAGCTTACCTTCTAGTGGAAGCAGCAGAGATGAACCAAGTAAAAGTCAGAAACAGGATATATCAGGAGTTTATAAATATGTAAAACAGGATAATGAGACAGAACATGGTTATGCAGAGTCTTTTGGAAAAAAATACTTGAGCAAAACTAGAAAATGGAAAAGGGGTGAGCTTGGCAAAGCAGATCAGGTAGAAGACCTAGCAAGAGCAAAATCCTGTGGCAGAAAGAGGTGGAGCAAACCAGGGAGCAGAAGAAAGGTTAGTTTGGCTGGACAGTAGAAAGCAAAAAAGAAACCGTGTGAGCTTAGACACAGAAACACTAGAAGCACCAATGCATACCAAAAAATTTATCTTTATTATTTGTATTTACATTTTGGTTGGTTTGCATGTTTCTATACACAGTTAGTACAATATTGACTCATTGTGGAATATATATTCATTCATTCAACAAACATTTACTAAACATCTACAAGGCACAGGCACTATTTTAGAAATACCAAAAAGAGAACCAAGCAAAGTGGAATCACTGTTTTCATGAGGCTGACATTCTAGAGCATAGGAAGACATAAAAATCTTCCCCTTTTATATTAAGTGCCTGTTATTAACCAGGATTCTTTAAATCACCTTTTCCTATACCAGTGAAGTTTTGGCTCAATTTCATAATATTTCTAGTAAGTTTCAGTTATTACAACTGAATATAATACTGTTTAATACTTCAAATTCATAACCTATCTAAAGTTCTCTCCTTCCCCCAACTCTTCTAGATTCTAATTTTTTCCAGGGGAAAAAGAAAATTGCAAGTATCTTTATTGACTGGATACAATAATTATGATCATTGCTGTCAGTAGATCTGTTTTGGTCTGGTAAATTGTCTTCCTGTAGGTATCTGTGTCTTTCCTCAAGTGATGCTCACCTTTTCCCTGGCCCTTCTATGGAAGGCTCTTGGAGAGAGGCAGTTGAGTCTTCTTTTGGCCCAGTCAGTGGTCCAGGCTTCCAAAATTTTTTTCATGTTAGGGATCCCAGTACTTGACTAGGAGCCCCACAACTCCTGGATTCTCTTAATCTCCATTATCCTATACATGGAGTCACTGGAATTGTTAAAGCCTTTGTCCTCACTCTCCAAAGTTTATAGATAACAACACAATTATATAATGCTTTCAGGCCTGCTCTATGGAAATTACTGGACTATATGAAGACAGAAATTACTAGACCATATGAAGACACTAGACCCGATATTCAGACATAACTCCCAACTCCAGGGAACCTGTGTCAAAAACTTCCAAGAGCTATGATGACATGCTCTACTCTAATGCAGAAAGTTTCTGCAGATTCTAAATCTTGGCAAATATCCATCCTCAAATGATATCAGCCTTTTTTTTTTATTATTTGAGAGAGAGACAATGAGAGACAGAGAGCATGAGAAGGAGGAGGGTCAGAGGGAGAAGCAGACTCCCTGCCGAGCAGGGAGCCCGATGCGGGACTCGATCCCGGGACTCCAGGATCATGACCTGAGCCGAAGGCAGTCGCTTAACCAACTGAGCCACCCAGGCGCCCCTATCAGCCTCCTTTTCTTATAGCAGCCCAAGATATCACAAGTCATCTCCTCTTGGAGAATTGCAGAATTTGGCCTTGGCCCTTCAGGATATAACACCTCTTCTCTTAGCCATGGTAGAAGAACTGTAGCTAATGCTGCAAGTGCCCCAGTCTCATCCCCACACACTCACTACAGATAGCATTCTACTGCATGCAACTAAGACTCTCAGTTGAGGGTTTTCAGCCACATGCAGAATGGAACAGAAATGCTGAGGGGTTAACATTGCTGAGGAATGAGGGATTGGAGTTGGTATACTAATTTCCTAGGTTCCACATCCTCCTGATGGGAAAACTCTGAGATGTGTTCTACACTGTCCTAGTATTCCCCAGCAGGACAGAGATTCAGTTGTTTTTGGTAACCACCTGCTCCATTATATACTCTTTATTGTATTTCCTTCCCTACCTCCCTGTGTAGTGTATTTCACTCCCTCACTCCCCTATTGGGATTTCCTGCAATCACATCCCAAATAAATCCCTTACTTTCAAAATCTGCTTCAGGGAGAACCCAAACCAAGATGAGCAGGAAAATACTTCTATCAAGAACCCAGTCCTCCTCAAAAAACCCAACAGGGGGTACTACATTTTCTTTGTCCTTCTCAGCTTTGGGAATTATCTATAATTATGGTTCATCAGGAAAAACTCCACTCAATACTAAAAATGCTAATTTATATTCACATTTACATTTATATTTATATACTTATGTAAATATACAAATATCTGGCACATATCTGGACACTTAAGTCAGAATAAAATATCTTATAGCTCTTCAATCTCAGGGGTCTTACAAATATTTTCCAGCAGTTTTTCTGCATCATACTGTCCTCATCTGTAACATAGCACTTGGACTTCATCATGCTTAGTGCCTTTTCCAATGGAAATTTCATCAGCAGAACATCGTAGTGTCCCTTTTCTGTAACATTCCTCCAGGGCGCCTGGGTGGCTCAGTTGGTTAAGCGACTGCCTTCGGCTCAGGTCATGATCCTGGAGTCCCAGGATCGAGTCCCGCATCGGGCTCCCTGCTCGGCGGGGAGCCTGCTTCTCCCTCTGACCCTCCCCCATCTCATGCTCTCTCTCTCTGTCTCATTCTCTCTCTCAAATAAATAAATAAAAATTAAAAAAAAAAGAAAATCTAAAAAAAATGTAACATTCCTCCAAAGTTCAGTGAATGGAAGAACCAGGTTGGAAAGGGAGCTAGATGTCTCCCTTCCAGCTTTAGTGACTCAGGAAAACCAACCATATGGACCAGTGGGCAGATGGTCTTTGAAGCATTTCTGATGCCAGGAATGACTAGGCAAATGTTCTCTGTGCTTCAACTTTTCCTGTAGGATACAATTCTAATCTTTGACTTCATAAGATAAGTTAATGTATCAGTGATAGTCATGGCACCAATTTAAAGACTTAGTTTAAGGAATTTATTAGGAAACAGACATATACTAGGATCTTAATTTACAGTACTCTTTTGTCCCATCAGGACACCAATAGCAATGACTGAGCTGTATTGATGACTGGGAACTGGTATCCTACACATATTCTCAACCTTGAAAGGAAATTCAGAAAAGTATCAGTGCCAGTTTTACCTTCACCCGAAAAGACAAAGCCAAAAACACTCTTGATTTAATTGGAGAAGCCCCAAGATGGAGGGCATCTGCTCATCTCAAGATCAAGGATTCGTGCTTTATTCTGCATCTTCAGCTTCATTCTCACAAATTGATTACTTTTTTCCTGCCTGTGGAGACAGCCTTGGCACATGATCAGAGTTTCTGACTCTCAAAGCTGTTCATATTCATAGTGATTTTTTTAGCCAATCTCACAGACACTGGGAATTATCCATAGGAATCTCACCTGCTCCTGGTACAATGCAGATTACCAGAGCAGTGCCTCATTAGCCAAAATCCTTATTTTCAGAATCATAGCCCACAATCTTGCCATCTTGTACTGATTGGATTTCATATTTAATAATTTTTCTAATGGAAATTTGCAATATTTATCTACTTCATAGCAAATGACTTTGCTTTGGGACTAGGGAAGCAATAAAACAACCATGATTTTGCTAAGGAAATAGAAAAATGAGAGATGAGACCAACTCTTTCAACTAGATGATGTGGCAGTTATATTTCCTTTTGGTTTTTGAGTGGCTCATTTTCTCTGGCCTAGATAGAAGCAAGCTAGGATCAAAACATCTCACATCCTAGACGCTTGAGTCAGAAGAAAATATCTTGTAGATCTTCCACCCCAAGGGTTTCACAAGTATAGATTCCAGTTCCCAGAAATAGTGAAACTTGAAGTTTTGATGAGGAAATAGCCACATAGGCAAACAAAAACCCCAGACTCAATTATTAATCAGATGGGAAAAATATTTAGGGAAGCATTAGGGAAAAGGTGATCTGTACCTTTCAGCCTACTTGTGACATTAGAGCTAGAGTTCCTCATTCAAGGTCTCATCAATCAAGACTTTCCATAGTCATAGTTTACCCTGCCATTGGCACCAGGATCTTGTTTCTACTCCTCAAAGAATTCAAGTTCCCGATTAAAAAATAAGAGGTACAAGTTTACTAGATGTTTTGCAAAAGCCTTCATGTTGTTCAGGTAGTGTTGATCCATCAGCATCAAAGTCCAGTCTCCCTGCTCTAAGTTGATCACACAGGTTTCCTCCTGGCAGCAGCTCCTGAAGTAGGAAAGATTAGGGTTCAGAGAACATGCAGGAGGAGCCCTGTTTCTAAAATTGTCATCCTGGCTGTGTCTTTCTCAAGACCTAGCCTGGGCAAACAGTATCTTTGAGCACAGATATGGCTCTAGGCTGGACATACCAGGATGTGACAGTGGAATACAGTTAGTTTTCAACCTTGAGGTTGTTTTTCCCCCAGAAAACAAACAAACAAACAAACAAACAAACAACAACAACAAAAACTGTTTCCTTATTCTGAGCAACCCAAAAAAATTGGCCAGTTAGGATCATATCAGAAAGAAAACCGAATCCTTCCTATGAGTTTTGGCAACACACTATTGTCTTGGCCCTGGGTTGTACTTGAACACCCTATCTGGGACTATTAATGCTATCCCTCAGCTTGGAGAAGGCCACCTCAGGGGCCGGATTATGACCCCTCCAGAAGCACAGCAAAGCCCCAGGTCACTGCCTTACAACACTGCTGTGCATGGAGAGATGGGGAAACTGGAAACAGAGGACACTCTAATAGGGCTGCTTAGGTGGAGGTGGTGGGCTCATTACCAAGAATGTGTCACCTACAGCAAATAACTTCAGTCATCAAACAGTAGAGCTGAGTGGAGAGCAATGCAGTGTGGACCAATGGCATGAAACAAAAGAGCCATAAAGCCCAGAGAAATAGACCCCTGTGTTGACCCCCAACAGAGAAGGCAGCTGGTAAACCACTACTTCAGCAATTTTGGTGAATGCTGCTGTTAGTGGTATTCCACTTACCTCTCTGTCTGGCCTTTGTTAAAGAATAAACCCTGTCCAGTTCCTAGAGGAACTGGAAATTCCAGAGCAGAATCAGGGCAGTCAAGAAACTGCCTAAACTCCTGTTTTAAACAGATTCTACCAGTGAGAAGGAACTCCATGGGAAACTCTCTGAAAGTGCCTCAGGTTTACTAATGATTTGTATTAGAGAAAACCCCTTGTAGATGCCCCAAACTTTCATCCCATTGGAACACTTGAGTTAGGTTTGGGGAAAGCTCAGGAGAAAAAAAAAAAGAGAGAAAAGAAAGCAATTCTTCCTGTGGGGTAATTCTTTTTGTTTGCTAAGTATACTAATGGAAAGCATAGGGTTGACACTTGTCTTAGTTAAAGGAATAAATTATGCTCAAGTGCTTCAAAAGCCTTTATTGTGGCATGTTAATTGTTATTCATTCTTATCTGTTTTTCTTAAGAAATCACCTTTAAATCAATACTTCAGTGTCCTAAGTTTATTTTATTTTATATGCTTGAAAAACTTCATTAAACTGTCTTTCTAGAGAAACCTGTCCATAAGTCAGATGCTACTCTGCCAGGTAAAACTGAATTTTGTTATAGATATATGACACAGAGGGACACTGGCTGTATTAAGCTCCACCTCCCTGCATACTAACCAGAATGCACAAGTCTTGACAAGTATAAAATTCACCAAAGAGTGGGCCACTGCCCCCTTTCTTACCAGCAATTTAAGGTGAGCCCCACTCCCCACTTTTCTGTGTTCTGACAGGAAAAATAAAAAATTACCTTCAAACATCTCTGGGTGAGGTGCCTCAGTGTTTCAGGATTAGAGAGTTATAGAAAATAAGAATCAAGTTCATTAAATATTTCCTCCGGCATATGAAGTCTACTAGCAATACGTCCTAAAGCAAAGAAGCAATATTTGAGGTTATAAGGAATGGAAATACTAACCTCCAGGCGAAGGAACTTTACTGCATGCGCAGGCTCTAAAGGGGCTCGAAATGAGCCGGTGTTATTGCTTGGATCGCCTGTGCAAGATTGCAACTAATAACTATGATTACATTAAAAAAACCCTTGTCGGAAAATGAAAGGAATGCATGCCCCCATGACTTGACATTATTGCATTCTACTCTCTGCTCCCAGGAGCTGCTGCTTTTGTAAGGTCTGTTGGTAGGAAAATCTATACTTCTCTACTGAGGCCCACGTTTTACTAAATGAATACATTTTCTTTGATAAAATACTTATGTTGTTTCCCAGATAGACACCGTCATTTTTTTAAGTGAGTAAACAGTCTGCAACCTTTCTCACTGCCTCGATCTTTTATTCTAGTCACCCCTTCAAAATAAATGTCCAAAGTTGCGAACTACAAGGGCAGCCTTTTCCCCGATGCTAAGGAGCATATCTTTTTCATTTTTAGCTGGTGTTCTGAGATTGTAGGACAGCTCACAAAAACATCCACAGAAGTTACAGATCCAGAGACTTCTGTTTCTCTACCTATAAATTGAAGATGGGCTAAAATCGAATTAATTTTAAGATGATTTCCAAATCTAATACTTTAAAAATGACCTTTGGGAGAACAGAGAGCTCCTCTGTCCTCCAATCCATCATGCATTTTCTTGGGAATGTAACGTAAGGCAGATAAAGAATTCTTCGAAAGAATTTGGTTCCCTCAGTTTGTTTTTCAGAGTCCATCATCTCTCATGGTTCATCTCCCCCTTTGATTTCCCCCCTTTCATTCTTCCCCTCCTGCTATCTTCTTCTTCTTTTTTTTTTTTAACATATATTGCATTATTTGTTTCAGAGGTACAGATCTGTGATTCAACAGTCTTGCACAATTCACACCACTCACCATAGCACATACCCTCTCCAATGTCTATCACCCAGCCACCCCATCCCTCCTACCCCTCACCACTCCAGCAACCCTCAGTTTATTTACTGAGATTAAGAATTCCTCATATAAGTGAGGTCATATGATACATGTCTTTCTCTGATTGACTTATTTCACTCAGCATAACACCCTCTGGTTCCATCCATGTCATTGCAAATGGCAAGATCTCATTCCTTTTGATGGCTGCATAGTATTCCATTGTATATATATACCACATCTTCTTTATCCATTCATCTGTTGATGGACATCTAGGCTCTTTCCATAGTTTGGCTATTGTGGACATTGCTGCTATAAACATTGGGGTACACGTACCCCTTTGGATCCCTACATTTGTATCTTTGGGGTAAATAGGGTCTAGAGGGGAGGGGGGTGGGAGGATGGGTTAGCCTCATGATGGGTATTAAAGAGGGCATAAAAAAAAAGAATAAAGCCAGCTTTATTCTAAATAAGTACTAAGAGACTAATAATAAAGACTAAGAGGATGAGGGAAATCAACCTACCTGAGGTGGAATTATGGATAAAGGTGGATTCGGATACAAGAAGAGAATGGGTGGGTTTATTTTGGTTAAGGTGGGGACTGTCCAGTCAGAAATAAAGTTAGTTCCTTAATGACTGAAAAAAAAAAGAAGAAAGAAGAAAGAAAAAAAGAAAGAAAGAAAGAAAAAGAAAGAAAGAAAGAAAGAAAGAAAGAAAGAAAGAAAGAAAGAAAAAGAAAGAAAGAGAGAAAAAGAAAGAAAGAGAGAAAAAGAAAGAAAGAGAATTTGGTTCCAAAACCTTACTCAGAAACCCTCCCTGATGACGTTATCAAGGAGATTGCCCTGTAGGGAAGGAAAAATTCTTCCTCTACTCATCAAGGCCTTCCAGATGGACTAAAAACTAAATTGACATAAGACAGATTAACAGGAGAAAAAAAGCCAAAGTTTTATTATGTGCACACAAAGGCCCGCTAATGAAATTGAGACCTGAACAAATGACCAAGGCAGGCAGTTTTTATACAGTTTAGACAAAGAGACAATAAATTTGTGAGGAATTGACAGGGGAAAACATGTATGGGAGTTCTAATTAGTAAAGAATTCTAAGCGGAATTTGGGCTGAGGTAGTAGGCTAGAAAAAAGGACCAAGGTTTGTTTCTATATCATTCTCGGCTCTAAATTTCCCATCTGGTGATGAGGATGGCTCTTTATCTCCTAGTACAGGGAGGGTACCTTGCACGTGGGAGATTTCTTTCCTGTTTCCAGGGGGACAAAGGAGACTCTGAGTGGTCTTCTTACACAGGCTGTCTCTTAAGTAACTTTAAGTAATCAGTATACCAAAGTGGTGCATTTTGGGGTAGCCAGTCCTTAGGCCCTACAGCCCCTTTTTTGAACTGAGGTTCTCTATGCCTGGTTTTAGGCTAAATGCCTTTTGTTAAGTCATGAGAGAGGGAGATAGAAAACAAATGATACTCTTTAGAAATTTCTATTGGAAATGAAAACACTAAAATGCAGAAAGATTAAGTGAATTTCTCAAGTTCACACAGATAGGGAACGGAAGAGTTGGGGCTTTTGACTACATATCTACCTCCTTTTACCTCCTTCTTAGTGAATCCCTATCTCATGTAGGCACTGTGCATGGTGGCAGGAATCTTAAGAATGTAGACCAGATCCTGCTCAGAATCATGGTATATATAGGTCAAGAGACTTACAACAATGACAACATAAGGGGCAATTGTCATAGAGTGTATCTTACAGGTGTACTGGAATAGGTTACCCCAAGGTGCAGTGTGGTACATTAGGGATTGCCTGTAGGGTCCAGGGAGATTTCTCAAAGAGGGTAATATCTAAGCTGACTCCTGAAGGAAGAATAGGATTTAAAGAGATGAAGACAAGGATTCGGGCAGAGAACACACAATCCTAAGTGAACCTGAGGCCGTGGCAAGCCCAGCACAGAAGAGCAATGACAGCAGGTGGCCATAAGTGGGCCACTGTGCACAGGATGAAGGGGCTGGCAAACGACACAGTTGGAGGGGTACACACAGCTCAGACCACAGTTGCCCTGCTTGCAGATGTACTGAAGGTCTTCTCATCCCCTGGAAACAGCCTTCACCTCTGCCCACACCTGCTATCTCTCTATTTGTATCCGTGGCCTCAATGAGAGGGTGGGCGGCAGCCAGTAAATTCCAGAGATGTTAAGGACAGGTTTTCCAAGCCTGGATGAAGGATGAGATGAAAGAAATAAGGAACAGGAGGGTGTAATTAAGGAAATCATCTGAGCAGACACAGAAAGGTAAGATATCTTTGCTTCACTGACTTAAATTTTTCTCAAGGAAGTGGGAACTCCCCTGTGGATTAGCTTGGGTGCTGGAGGAGAATGGAGAAGGCTAAAGTAGCTAAGTTGGGTCATTCTAGGGAGAGCTGAATAGAGAAATAAAAATACTGAATAACCTTATTAGAATGGGAGCTATGTTCCCATTAAAATGGGAGCTAGTTCATGCCTCTATACCAGGAATTAGCCAACCCCTAATGGTCCCATTAGAATGGGAGCTAGTTCATGCCTCTACACCAGGAATTAGCCAACCCCTGTCCTAGACGATGAAGGTAATAGTACCTGCACTATCTATTCACAGGCTGGTGGGGAAATGAGGAGTGCCATCGTTCAAGGAGAAGTATTTTGGTTGGTTTATTTATATGTTTCTTTAATACAATGATAAACACCAACTAAAGAAACTAGATCCTCCACACTTACTGTTAGTCACATTCTGGAAACTGCCCCCACGGTACTTCACTGTACCATGCATAGGAATAATTCCTGGAAAAATCTTTACAAGAGACACATCTTCCCCTTAATTGAAAACGACTGTGAGTGACAGAATATTTACTCAGCGAAGAAAATGATACACATTTCTCTAGAAAGTTCTAGCTACAGCACAGACTCTGGTAGCAAAGCAGTGACTGACATCCTACTGGGAGGTTTTTGTGGGGTTCATGCAAATGAAGCAAGGAGCAGTGACTGTGGCAGGCTTCTCATCAACAAAGTGATATGCCAGTAATTAGGTTTCAACTGACTCAGATCCCATTCTAAGCATTAATTGGGGGAAAATATGCAGATTGCTGGTTAATAATAGAACAGTTTTAGTTCCAGAGTCATTTTCTTCCTGTTCATCAATTTGTTTGATTGCTTGTGTGGCAAACACTTGATCTTCCCTGTATGTGTTTAGCTATTTGAGACTTTTTTTTAAACAGCCATTTATTAATTAGAGATATATTTAAAGCACAATTGTAGCTCCTTTATGGCCCATGGAAGATTATTTGAAAATTGGAAGCTTCCAGGGGTGACATGGGGTTTCAGAGAATAGAGTGGGAGTAGGGAGAATAATGTGTGTGTTCCATCTGTGTGAGGGGGAAGAGGAGGCAAGGCTCAAATTCTTGAAATAAATATGTGTTAACGAATCAAAGCATAATGTACCCATAATGGGTTTTTCTCTTCTAACTTTCCAGCCCTTTTTCTTCCCAAGAGAGTTCCAACAGGCCTTTCTGCCTACCTGAAATTAAATGATTTGGTCTACTATGACTCCTAGCTGGATTGGGGTCTATTTTAGTGCCCATCCCTGTGCTAGGAATGTGTATATAGTTGGTGCATGTCATAAATTCAACTACCTGTAGATGACATGAAGGACAGAAACAGACTGTCAGGGCGCCTGGGTGGCTCAGTCATTAAGCGTCTGCCTTCGGCTCAGGTCATGGTCCCAGGGCCGGGGGATCGAGCCCCACATCGGGCTCCCTGCTCGGCGGGAAGCCTACTTCTCCATCTCCCACTCCCCCTGCTTGTGTTCTCTCTCTTGCTGTGTCTCTCTCTGTCAAATAAATAAAATCTTTTAAAAAAAATGTGTATTAAAAAAAAGAAACAGACTGTCAAAGAGTAGAAGGTGAAATAATAGAGCAAAAGGGAACAGTGGTTCTCAAATTTAAGTATACATCCAAATCATGGGGAGCCTCAGACAGAGTGCAGCCCCCCCCCATCTCCCCCAAGTGATTCTGCTTCCCTAGGTCTGGAGTGGGCCAGGAATGCCTGCCTACAAGTTTCAAGAGATTCTAATACTACTGGTCACTGGACTACCCTTTAAGTAGAACTAGAGAGTACCCAGGTTACAAAAGCATTCGATTTACAAAACTGAAAGTTTTAAATGAAACACAGTTCTGAAGCTCACCTTCCCACAGTGTCTGCAGAGAAGATTAGACGCATAGATTCCTGTTTATAAATACTGATACAAACAAAATTAGGCAGGGGGTTTATGAAGAAACTTGCAGTGAGCCTGGGACCAATCAATGTGACTTTGAAACTGCCTTCTTTGACCATTACTTTGGTTCCCAGGGAAGACCCATTGAGAGATTTAAGAGTTGGTGCTATCAGGCCTGCATCACAAAAGAGTCAAGGACCAGGGCGAGGGATATTATGAAACCATCTGCATTCCCCAGTATTTTTACAAAAATGACCCCAAGTCAAGCCAACCATTCATCACAAAGAGGGGGCAGCAAAACTTTACCAAAGGTACATCTCGGGTTTAAGGAAAAGGGGAGGGAGGAGTCCATCTTTGCCTGGAAACAAGAGGATAAAAGGCTAATTCTAGCAGAAGCACCTCTTTGTCGGGAAATAATTTTGATTTTGTAAAGCCTCAGTTGCCGTATAAATGTGTGTTATGGACCAGGTATTGTATTAAGAATATGACTTCATTTAACCCTAACAATAACCAAATAATGCAAGCATTACTATTATTTCTACTTTATAGAGGAGAAAATTGAGGCTCACAGAGGTAAAAAATAAAAAATTGCCTAAAATAAAAAAACATAGTATGTGACATAACTGGAATTAAAATCATGCTCTTTCCTACCATCTCAGCTACTTACCCACTGGCTTGTAGTCCTTTCTCCCCTCATATGCTCACAGTGATTTTGAGATTCCTTGGCAGCATCTCTTCCACTTGCCTCATTTTCTATCTTCTAGTAACATAACAATCCTCAAAAAATAGGCTTAAGAGTGATGTGCTCTATTAACAGTATCCTAGGGAAAATGTACACACTAGCTAAAATTTTCCAGGACCAAGCAATTGCTCCAGGACTGAAAATGGTGCTATGAGAACAGCAAATGCAGGTTTCGGGTGCCTAATATTTCCTGCAAACCTATAGGGGCTACATAACTTTAATATATAACTCTTATTCATATTTCTTGAATATAAATTTTTACTAAAAATCTTGTTTCTACATTTAGAGCAGTGTTGTGTCCCTTAGGATATGCTTGACCACAAGTAACATTGAACCTGATCAAAGTGGCTTCAAATGAAAAATCGAGAGGTGGCAAATAAGATGTTTGGAGGTGGGTGGTTCAGGGAAAGATCAGTAGCTCGGCGCTGCCATCCAGGACCCAGGTTCTTTCCGTTAATGCTCCTCCAGCCCACTGCCATCACTTCCTTGGCTCTCTCCACATGGTTGCAAGATGGCTGCTGTAGAGCCTCCTTGCCACAGTATGCCAAAAAGGAAGCAACAACTGTGCAGGGAGAAAGGGGTCATCTTTTTATCCAGGGGTAGAATCTTTCCTAGATACCCTCTTATATTGGTAGTTTCAGTGGAGAACGGGAAAGAGGTAGAGGATAACCAGGAATGGCCCTAATCAATCAAGATATATTTCCTAGCTTTGGGTGTATAGTTGATTTGGGGAAAAAAATTGCTTTATGTTAGAAGGGTGAAGGAGAATATGACTATGGGTAGATGTGCCATCGTATTTACCACCATCACTATTCTTCCTAATATCAAGTCCTTTCCATATGGTCCTTGGTTGAGGGCTATAGAGAATATATTAAGTAAGACAGCACTTGCCTTCTGGGATTTCACAATTTAATCCAAATCCAAATGGCACTGCAGAGACCAAACACAGGTGATGATGGAGGAGACCAGAAATCACAATCAAGGGAAAGTTTTCTTAAAAAAAATAAAACTGCATATGTTGTAGAGAGAAAATTCTTTATCCCATCTTCCCAGATTTCATCTTGCAGTAAATGCTAATACATGAGAAGGCTTTGATTTGTCAGATGAATATCTGATAGCAGAATCAGAATGTGGGCAAGCCACACATTTGCATCTGTTTTAATTTTTGAGAGTTGCTGTACTAAATGAAAGAAGGAATTTTATTCTAGCCCTGAAAATTATTATGAGTGACTCACAATGAATGTTGCATCATTGGATATTAATAATAATGTTTTAAAAGTAGGCCTGCAGGCTGGATCTTTATTGGATTCTCTTCCAGTGCTATTCAAAGTTATTGAGAATGTTGGCTTCAGATAAAAGGACGTATGTGAGTAATTGCTTATGTGCCATAGATTCTCTATGATTTGGAGCACTTGGGTTTAGTTCACAACCTACACTTCTATTCCTGGTATATTCCCAACTGCTTCCCTGATTGTGGGGCTTTCGATGACCTGCCTAGTTACTTCTATGCTGCATTATCTTAAGTAGTTTCCAAAACTCATGACTAAGGACAAGTAATTTTTCTAACCTGTCTTTTTTGGTCCCAAATAAAGATTCCATTTCAGACCACTGGGTTCATTTATACTCCTCACCGGCTTTCCTACCTGCTTTGCCTGTTAACACAGTTCATTTCAAGCTCTAAGTATGGCACCTGGCCGAGAGTCTGGTTAAGTGCTAAAAAAAAAAAAAAAAAAAAAATCGTTACTAGTTTTAGTGTTAAGATCCCCACTAGTTTTAAACCTTTTCTCAGATGCTCTAGCAGTCAGTGTGCAGACTCTGAAACCAGACTTCTTGGAGCCTTATCCTGTCTCCACTACTTCCAGACACCTTGGACAAGGTCTTTCATCTCTTTGCACTTCATTTTTCCCCTCTGAGAAGTGGAGATAATAAACACACTATCCTCATTTTCATTTTTTAAGTATTAGGTGACAGAATAGATCTAAGACACTTAGATTAGATGCATTAGCTTCTTATCAGTTCTACTACTTCTACCACTACCATCAAGTCTACTGCTACTGTAACTAGTACTGTTACTACTAGTACTGTTACTACTAATGATATTTTATATCACTCCTATTTTCATTGGACATACATTCCCATCTTTTCTATCAACCTATATTCCCCCTATAACCTCGAAGTCCTTAAAGGCTGTGTAATAAATTATCCAAACACCCACTGATGTAAGACAAGATTTTTAACATTTTCATGGATTCTGTGGGTCAGGAATTTGGACAGAGTACCCTGAGGATAGCTCATCTCTGCCCAACATGGTGGGAGTCCTAAGCTAAAAAAACGGGAAGCTTGGCTCCATGGGGCATCAGCTGCAGTGCCCAAGGCTGGGGCTAGAATCATCCAGACTTCCTCACTTACATGTCTGGCACAAGGACTGAGAAGACAAACAGTTGAGGGCTGAAACAGCTGGAGCTCTCTGGGCATCTATTTCCAATGTTATAGTCTCCCTACACGTCTCTCCAGTATGGCAGCTTCAGGTGGGCGGGCTTTTCACCTGACAACTTCAGAATTCCAAAGTTTGTGTCTGGAGAGAGAAAGCAAGACAGAAACTATACTGCTTTCTATTACCTTGCTTTAGAAGTCATATAACATCAATTCTGTCAGAGTTGCATGCCTATTAGTTTTCAGGAGAGAAAGTATTGATCCCACCTCTTCAAGGAGGAGGGCCAATGTCTCATTGTAAGGAGAGCATGTGACCTAAGTGTGGGCATAGGTGTAGACCTCTTGGAAGCTAAAATCTGCCATACCCAGTCAAACCCAATCTTCAACATGAAAAGCAACCATTCTTACCTCCCAGGAAGATCCTGTTTCTCTTACATAGTACATTATTTTAGGGAATGGAGCGTCTCTCCTTTAATTGTTGGTCTCTTAGTCTGTTCCTTCCTCAAAGACAGGAGAGCCTGCATTTTCTGGAGTGTGTCCCACAGAGCTTGGTCCTGAGTTGAGAACAGTGGTGGAGCTCAATGTTACTTGCTGGTTGTTTGATGGCAAGCTTTTTTCTGCCTAATGGCTCACTTTCAGATGCTTACTTTTCTGTTTCATAGTCACATCCTTAGAGTCCTTATTTTATTCATTAATGGGAATTTAGTACCAGCTCTTTAAGCCTCTAATTTTCTGGAATTACCCTTCTATCATCCATCTGGTATATTCCTCTGACATTTTCATCAAATCATTCCTAGCCCCACAAATGGGTCCTTATTGTATGTCATATACAACTCAGATTTCTTAGTCTCCTTGGAAGAAGGGTCATTTACTCACTTGCCCCAGCTACTCATCAGCCTAGATTCTTATTTCCCCATTAAGATTTTCTACAATCACTCCCCTTATCATTATTCACAATACAATGATGCCCCACCTGGTGACTTCTTTTACATTTTCAAGTTTTTTTGTCACTTTCAAACCAGATTCAAAGCTCTTACCCTCCTGAGGAAATCCTTTCATTCATTTGTACATTCACTGACACTAACAACACTAACAATATACGGACACACATATCTAGTACTTACAAAATCATTTTATGAGATATCTTTAAATTATTGAAATGTTGTGCCATAATTGGGGTAATGTTACCTACATATACTCATCCCGTCAAACCTAACCATAGGATTCTTTATTTCTAATGCAATGTTGGTATTTTCATGTTACAAACACCTCATGTTACATCCTATAGTATATATCAAATACATGTACTGCCCAATGGATTTAGTTGCTTGACAGTGTTTGGGTTATGAATGGGCAGTATTAAAAAACAAAAACAAAACAAAACAAAACAAAAACCAAACACTCCAAATCAACTGATATAAACATTTTACTAGAGGAGGAAACCAGAATTTGGTCTAATCATGTCACTAGAGAAAAAAGAACTTCTGTCATGTCTCAGAGAACTTGGATATGTTTTCTCTCTGTCCCTATTCTTTATATTGACCTACTTTATGTGTGTCTGGCAATGGCTAAAGGTATGAGTTTTCCCCTCATCTGGGGGGAGAAAACTCAGGAAGAAATTCTCGGGAAGGGAGACACAGTGGAGTTTGATGACAGTTGTGTAGAGGTGGTGGCTTGGTGAAACTGTAGGTCTGCCGTTGGATTTGGCGATGCCACCTGCCTTGGATCTCTGGAATCAGTCCCTCTTATCATTCTGTGGCTCAGCCCCCAGTTTGATAGTATGCTTTGGAGTAAGGGCCAGTGTGCTTTCACAAAAGTGGGTGTGATGGCTTTGTAATATATCAATGTGGCAAAGTTGAATGACACTTCCCAGAATCCCTTTTCTCTATGTTTCTGGTTAAGATGGACCACCAGAGATATTTTCTTAGAAGATTTAGAGGCTGGAGGTGATACATTAGCCATATGCTTTTATTTCTGAAAGGTCGGGGAAGATGCTTTTTTCACTCACACACCTTGTCATTAATCTACCAGTTCACCTTATTGCTGCAGGGCAGCAGCTGTGCCTGCAACTGCTCCACCTTCCCTGGATCCTCCTTCAGCTTCTTCACTCTTGGGCCAGGTGTGTGTTTAGCTTATGACAACGAGCTCCAGCTTCAGCAGGACACTCACATCACAAAAATGGGAGGCAATAAGGCTGTCATGGTTCCAGTTCTTCCTTGTGGGCTCTCACCTGTCAATTATCTTTCCCACTTTAATTCTAATTTCCTTTCCCAACTGCCTGCCCTGGAGACTTCAAGTTTCAGCATCAGATGTAAAAACAATAGTCTTACAGAGACTGTTTAATGAGCTGCCACATGAGTTGTTACAGGTCAAATCCCTGTAACAAATCCATATGTATATGGATATATATAATCCTAGTGGTTCTGCTTCTCTGATTAAACCCTGACTGATATAGTGGGTTTTACATATTATATTTCATAAAATGGAAAACACATCAGGTTTCAAGAATAATGTATTGTTTCTAAGTGGAGAAAAGAGGATGTAGAGGTTAGGAGTTCTGTTAAAATTTAGGGCTCTAGACCTCCAGGGCATATGTTACCCTTTCAAAGTATTTCATCTCTATCTGTATGTAGCAAGAAAAGAAAAATCTAAGCTAAGCCAAGCAGTATACTAAACTATGGTGATTCTCTTTACATTTGCTCTTCAGGAGAGGAGACTATTTTTCACTGGGATTTTTTTTTTCCCTAAAGAAATTCATTCTTTGCAGCCATTTGCCTTGTATCAGAGCGATGTCTTCCCAAACTGTTCCATTCCTTCTCATTATCAAACTATGTATCAAAGAGGCTCAATCTAAGTATTTATTTATTCAGAACTTGCTTTTGAATCGAAAGTTTTTTCAGTTTAAAATAATTTTCCTGCACTGCACCCTGAGGAGAGAAATCAATCTCAGCATCTGAGAAAAGCAGAAAAAGTTTTGCTAAGCTTTGGCTCTGAGAGCAGAACTGTGTATGTTGTGGGGACATTTGATTCTGTTGTTCTCCCTATGAAATAGCATTGCAGAAAAACTTAATAATAAATCTACCTGCTTTCCAATTCTGTTTACAATTTGCTGTACTATTGAAGGCAATCAGGTGAAGGCAAACTTCTTTGCCAACTTCTCATGACTGGTGGCTGGAAAACCATTCATGGTGGCCTCCTACTGGAATCTCCTGATATGTGTTAAATTCTTATAGTCTTTGACTCCTGCAAGTTCCAAGTCATCATTTCTTCCTATTGTGTTGACAACCATTAACTATTTCCAACCTGTGTCATGGTAGTGCATTGTATACCCATCCCCCTCCATTAGATATGTTGTTTGAAGTCCATTGGTTATGTGGTATGGAATGGTGGATTGGAATTTTTTTTTTTCTTATTTGTGTTCCTTTTGCTTCTGTTCCTTAGAGCTATAGAGCTAGAAGAACAGCCACTTTGGTGGGAAAGGTGAGAAAATGTCATTACTACTAATCAGTCAGGATCCCTCCTGGATCCTCCTGGAATCTTGAATCTGGAAGGATTCCGGAAGGACTATTTTATCCTCCTGCACCCCTCTTGACTGGAAGTATACAATCTAAGATGATGAGGAAAGGGTTATGCTGATATGGAATCAACTAGAAGTCAAATATTGGTGTACCTGGAATCCAAGCAATAAATAACCTTCATCCTTAAGACATCCAAATGGGATCTAAAAAGCCATAATTTCAATAGAGTTTCTGAGGACACTCGGCAATTTTGGAAAAAGCACCAGCTTTATTACTGGCCTGACCTGCTCAGATTACTCCCCAAAATTACTTTTGATTTTTCCACTGGGCAAGAAATTTAGCTTCTAAGCCTCAGTCTATCAATTTGTAAATGTGAGATGGTAATGCTTACTTTCAGGGTTGTTGTCAAGATCAAAAATAATATAAGAAAATCACCTGGCCTAAGTTCAATATATTCTAGATCATGTTGTAGAACTTGGGCAAACTTATCAAAGATTTTGTTCTTTGTTATTATCACTTGATGAGGACCTGCACACTGATGAGAAGAGATGACAGGGAGCACCTGGAAGAAGTTTCTGAGAGTTATCAACAAGAATCAGTATCATGAAGTGACAATGGATAGGTCACTACTCACCTCATTCCATATGGTATATATTTGCTATGCCCTGCCCCTTGTCATATTAATTTCTCTGAACTGTTGAACAGTCAAATAGTATGCCAAGTGTCTGGTATTTCCTGAAGAAATGACTTCCCTTAGATTATGGCAGTGACGAGTAAACCAGGTATCTATCTCAGATGAGGGGAGTCTCCTTGCTCTATTTTAATATATGGCCCAAGTTCGTTCTTTACTTTCAACAAGTATTCGGTGAGCCTCCCTAGAGCAGTATTGGTCATCTATGAGTGACTGGAGTGGGCTTTGGATGCTGTTAAACCCCTAGGGCTTGAGGTGGGTATCTCACACTCCTCAGAAAAGCTTTGTCCATCACTTTTAGGAAATGGATGAAGGAGTTCAAACATTTTAACATTATAAACTCAGACAATACAAGACATAAAGAAGGTACATCTTTGAATATGTCTGAATATAAACTGGTTTTGCTTTGTGGAAAATTGCTGCTTATTTCTTACCTATGGCTTGGCAAATTAGGAAAGCATTTCATATTGACTATTGGGCCCTGTATATGCATGTCTGATAGAGCTTTAAATTTAGTATTCTTAAGTCCAATAGGATAAATTTGATTTATTGATTGATTAATTGATTCATTCATTCATTCATTTTGGGGGATCCTGGCACCTGATCAGCAATATTGTTCCCCACTCCAGCTCTTACCAGCATCAGAGGTAACACTGATTTCTGGACTTTGTAGTTCTGTAACTTTCTTAACCAGTGGCCTTCCCCTTCGCTGAACTTCAACTACACACTCTCAAGACAACACTAAGAACTTGAAGCTCAGCCTTTGAAGCTCTAACATCCTATTCCTTCACTAGAAAATTAAAGCTTACTGTTCCTAACCCTCTCTACATCAGTACTTTGGCCTCATTCTCCTTACTTTCTGCCTGTCCTCCTGAGACCCCATTATACATCACTTCAGCTATTTCATTATTCTCATCTTTTTTTTTCATTATTCTCATCTTTAATTCCATCAACCCATCTTATAAAATTCCAAGTATAAATCCTCCAAACTTCTTTTCCTTACTGCCAAGTTGCTATTGAATACCATTGGAGAAAGTTATAGTTATTATCATTCATGCCACTCAGCAGGTGCCATGGATATGCAATGATTTTATTACATGTCCTTGGTCAATGTTTTTCTTTTTTTTAAATTATGTTATGCTAATCACCATACATTACATCATTAGTATTTGATGTAGTGTTCCGTGATTCATTGTTTGCATATAACACCCAGTGCTCCATTCAGTAGGTGCCCTCTTTAATACGCATCACCAGGCTGACCAATCCCCCCACCCCCTTCCCCTCTGAAACCCTTAGTATGTTTCTCAGAGTCCACAGTCTCTCATGGTTCAACCCCCCCTTTGATTCCCCCCCCTTCATTTCTCCCTTCCTACTATCTTCTTTTTTTTTTAACATATAATGTATTATTTGTGTCAGAGTTACAGATCTGTGATTCAACAACCTTACACAATTCATAGCACTCACCATAGCACATACACTCCCCAATGTCTATCACCCAGGCACTCCATCCCTCTCATCCCCCACCACTCCAGCAACCTTCAGTTTGTTTCCTGAGATTAAGAATTCCTCATATCAGTGAGATCATATGATACATGTTTTTCTCTGATTGACTTATTTCGCTTAGCATAATACCCTCCAGTTCCATCCACATCGTTGCAAATGGCAAGATTTCATTCCTTTTGATGGCTGCATAATATTCCATTGTATATATATACCATTCATTTGTTGATGGACATCTTGGCTCTTTCCATAGTTTGGCTATTGTGGACATTGCTGCTATAACCATCGGGGTGCATGTACCCCTTCGGATCACTACATTTGTATCTTTGGGGTAAATACCCAGTAGTGCAATTGCTGGGTTGTAGGGCAGCTCTATTTTCAACTTTTTGAGGAACCTCCATACTGTTTTCCAGAGTGGCTGCACCAGCTTGCATTCCCACCAACAGTGCAGGAGGCTTCCCCTTTCTCCGCATCCCTGCCAACATCTGTCGTTTCCTGACTTGTTAATTTTAGCCATTCTGACTAGTGTGAGGTGGTATCTCATTGAGGTTTTGATTTGGATTTCCCTGATGGCGAGCGATGTTGAGTACTTTTTCTTGTGTCTGTTGGCCATTTGGATGTCTTCCTTGGAAAAATGTCTGTTCATGTCTTCTGCCCATTTCTTGATTGGATTCTTTGTTCTTTGGGTGTTGAGTTTGGTAAGTTCTTTATACATTTTGGATACTAGCCCTTTATCTGATATGTCATTTGCAAATATCTTCTCCCATTCTGTCGGTTGTCTTTTGGTTTTGTTGACTGTTTCTTTTGCCATGCAAAAGCTTTTTATCTTGATGAAGTCCCAATAGTTCATTTTTGCCCTTGCTTCCCTTACCTTTGGCGATGTTTCTAGGAAGAAGTTACTGTGGCTGAGGTCGAAGAGGTTGCTGCCTGTGTTCTCCTTTAGGATTTTAATGGACTCCTGTCTCACATTGAGGTCTTTCAACCATTTTGAGTCTATTTTAGTGTGTGGTGTAAGGAAATGGTCTAGTTTCATTCTTCTGCATGTGGCTGTCCAATTTTGTTGAAGAGACTGTCTTTGTTCCATTGGACATTCTTTCCTGCTTTGTCAAAGATGAGTTGACCATAGAGTTGAGAGTCCATTTCTGGGCTCTCTATTCTGTTCCATTGATCTGTGTGTCTGTTTTTGTGCCAGTACCATACTGTCTTGCTGATGACAGCTTTGTAATAGAGCTTGAAGTCCGGAATTCTGATGCCACCAGCTTTGCTTTTCTTTTTCAACATTCCTCTGGCTATTCGGGATCTTTTCTGGTTCCATACAACTTTTAGGATTATTTGTTCTATTTCTTTGAAAAAAGTGGATGGTATGTTGATAGGGATTGTATTGAATGCGTAGATTGCTCTAGGTACCATTGACATTTTCACAATATTTGTTCTTCCAATCTATGAGCATGGAAAGTTTTTCCATTTCTTTGTGTCTTCCTCAATTTCTTTCATGAGTATTTTATAGTTTTCTGAGTACAGATTCTTTGCCTCTTTGGTTAGATTTATTCCTAGGTATCTTATGGTTTGGGTGCAGTTGTAAATGGGATCGACTCCTTAATTTATCTTTCTTCTGTCTTGGTGGTGTATAAGAATGCCACTGATTTCTGTGCATTGATTTTCTATCCTGCCACTTGACTGAATTCCTGCATGAGTTCTAGCAGTTTTGGGTGGAGTCTTTTGGGTTTTCCACATAAAGTATCATATCATATGCAAAGAGTGAGAGTTTGACTTCTTTGCCAATTTGGATACCTTTTATGTCTTTTTGTTGTCTGATTGCTGTGACTAGGACTTCTAATACTATGTTGAATAGCAGTGGTGATAGTGGACATCCCTGCCGTGTTCTTGACCTTAGGGGGAAAGCTCTCAGTTTTTCCCCATTGAGAATGATATTTGCTGTGGGTTTTTCATAGATGGCTTTTATGATTTTGAGGTATGTACCCTCTATCCCTATACTCTGAAGTTTTGATCAAGAAAGGATACTATACATTGTCAAATGCTTTTTCTGCATTTATCGAGAGGATCATATGGTTCTTGTTCTTTCTTTTATTAATATATTGCATCACATTGATTGATTTGCGGATGTTGAACCAACCTTGCAGCCCAGGAATAAATCCCACTTGGTCATGGTTAATAAGCCTTTTAATGTACTGTTGGATCCTATTGGCTAGTATTTTGGTCAGAATTTTTGCATCCATGTTCATCAAGGATATTGGTCTGTAATTCTCCTTTTTGATGGGGTCTTTGTCTGGTTTTGGGATCAAGGTAATTGGCCTCATAAAATGAGTTTGGAAGGTTTCCTTCCATTTCTATTTTTTGGAACAGTTTCAGAAGAATAGGTATTAATTCTTCTTGAAATGTTTGGTAGAATTCCCCTGGGAAGCCATCTGGCCCTGGGCTTTTGTTTTTTGGTTGATTTTTGATGACTGCTTCAATTTCCTTAGTGGTTATAGGTCTGTTCAGGTTTTCTATTTCTTCCTGGCTCAGTTTTGGTAGATGATACATGTAAAGGAATGCATCCATTTCTTCCAGATTATCTAATTTGCTGGCATAGAGTTGCTCATAATATGTTCTTATAATTGTTTGTATTTCTTTGGTGTTGGTTGTGATCTCTCCTCTTTCATTCATGATTTTATTTATTTGGGTCATTTCTCTTTTCTTTTTGATAAGTCTGGCCAGGGGTTTATCAATCTTGTTAATTCTTTCAAAGAACAAGCTCCTAGTCTTGTTGATCTGTTCTACTGTTCTTTTAGTTTCTATTTCATTGATTTCTGCTCTGATCTTTATTATTTCTCTTCTCCTACTGGGTTTAGGCTTTATTTGCTGTTCTTTCTCCAGCTCCTTTAGGTGTAGGGTTGGGTTGTGTACTTGAGACCTTTCTTGTTTCCTGAGAAAGGCTTCTATTACTATATACTTTCCTCTTAGAACTGCCTTTGCTGCATCCCAAAGATTTTGAACAGTTGTGTTTTCATTTTCATTGGTTTCCATGAATTGTTTAATTCCTCTTTAATTTCTTGGTTGACCCATTCATTCTTGAGTAGGATGTTCTTTAGCCTCCATGTATTTGAGTTCATTTCTACTTTCCTTTTGTGATTGATTCTAGTTTCAAAGCATTGTGGTCTGAAAATATGCAGGGAATGATCCCAATCTTTTGGTACCAGTTGAGACCTGATTTGTGACCTAGGATGTGATCTATTCTGGAGAATGTTCCGTGGGCACTAAAGAAGAATATATCTTCTGTTGCTTTGGGATGGAATGTTCTGAATATGTCTGTGAAGTCCATTTGGTCCAGTGTGTCATTTAAAGTCTTTATTTCCTTGTTGATCTTTTGCTTAGATGATCTGTCCATTTCAGTGAGGGGGGGTTAACGTCCCCCACTTTTATTGTATTGTTGTCGATGTGTTTCTTTGCTTTTGTTATTAATTGGCTTATATAATTGGCTTCTCCCATGTCAGGGGCATAGATATTTACAACTGTTAGATCTTCTTGTTGGATAGATCCTTTAAGTATGATATAGTGTCCTTCCTCATCCCTTATTATAGTGTTTGGTTTAAAATCAAATTTGTCTGATATAAGGATTGCCACCCCAGCTTTCTTTTGGTGTCCATTAGCATGGTAAATGGTTTTCCACCCCCTCACTTTCAATCTGGAGGTGTCTTTGCATCTAAAACGAGTCTCTTGCAGACAGCATATCGACGGGTCTTGTTTTTTTATCCAATCTGATAGCTTGTGTCTTTTGATTGGGGCATTTTTCCCATTTACATTCAGGGTAACTATTGAAAGATAGGAATTTAGTGCCATTGTATTGCCTGTAAAGTGACTGTTAGTGTATATTATCTCTGTTCCTTTCTGGTCTATGTTACTTTTAGGCTCTCTCTCTGCTTAGAGGACCCCTTTCAATATTTCTTGTAGGGCTGGTTTTGTGTTCGCACATTCTTTTAGTTTTTGTTTGTCCTGGAACCTTTTTATTTCTCCTTCTATTTTCAATGACAGCCTAGCTGGATATAGTATTCTTGGCTGCTTATTTTTCTTGTTTAGTGCTCTGAATATATCATGCCAGTCCTTTCTGGCCTGGTCTAGTTCTCTGTGGATAGGTCTGTTGCCCATCTAATGTTTCTACCATTGTAGGTTACAGATCTCTTCTCCCGAGTTGCTTTCAGGATTTTCTCTTTGTCTCTGAGACTCGTAACTTTTACTATTAGATGTCGGGGTGTTGACCTATTTTTATTGATTTTGAGGTGGCTTCTCTGTGCCTCCTGGATTTTGATGCCTGTTTCCTTCCCCAAATTAGGGAAGTTCTCTGCTATAATTTGCTCCAATATACCTTCTGTCCCTCTCTCTCTTTCTTCTTCTTCTGGGATCCCAATTATTCTAATATTGTTTCATCTTATGGTATCACTTATCTCTCAAATTCTGCCCTAGTGATCCAGTAGTTTATCTCTCTTTTTCTCAGCTTCTTTATTTTCCATCATTTGGTCTTTTATATCACTAATTCTTTCCTCTGCCTCATTTATCGTAGCAGCTAGAGCCTCCATTTTTGATTGCACCTCATTATTTGCCTTTTTGATTTCGACTTGGTTAGATTTTAGTTCTTTTATTTCTCCAGAGAGGGTTTCTCTCTATCCTCCATGGATTTTTCAAGCCCAGCTAGGATCTTTAAAATCGTCATTCTAAACTCTAGTTCCAACATCTTACTAATGTCTGTAGTGATTAGGTCCCTGGCAGTCGGTACTGCCTCTTTTTCTTTTTTTTGAGGTGAGTTTTCCCATCTTGTCATTTGGTCTAGAGGACAATAGATGAATGAGGCAACAAAATGCTAACAGGGTAACAACGACCCCAGAAAAATATACACTAAACAAATCAGAAGAGACCTGAAACCAGTGGAAAAGAAGGAAAGAAAGAGAAAGAAAAAAAGATTAAAAAAAAGAATATGATCAAATATGATTAGGCTGGTGCATACATCAGTGCCACACACTAGTTTTTTGGCATATTTTGGTCTGTTAGAAGAAAGTGCCTGCCAAAATTTTAAAGAAAGAAAAACTTATACATGTACAAAAATAAGGGTTAATACAATGAAGGGATGGAATATGAGTGTAAAGATGAAAATTATAAAATATTTTATAAAAGGAATTGATAAGATAAGTTTGTTGAAAAAAGAAAGAAGAGGAATTATAAAAAAAGAAGGGAGAGAATGTGATCAGGCAGGAGACAAGAACAAAGCCATACACTAGAGATTTAGGGTATATTTTGGTCTGTTAGAAGAAACTGTATCCCAAAATTTTAAAGAGAGAACAACTTATATATATATATGAAAAATAAGGTTAACTAGTATGAAGGGATAGAATATGACTCTAAAAATGAAAAATAAAAAAGATTTTTAAAAAAGGGATTGATAAGATGTTGGTTAAGAAGAGAAAAAGAAAAATTCAAAAAAGAAAAAGGAAAATTAAAAAATTAACTTTGAGAGACTAAAGAATCAGGGGGAAAAAAGCTGGGAACTCTATGTGCAGTATTCCCCTAGTGCTGGAGTTCTGCTGTTCTCATTGATTAGTAAACTTGGTCTTGGCTGACTGTTCTTGCTGATCTTCTGGGGGAGAGGCCTTTTGCCGTGGTTCCCAGATTTCTTTGCCGGAGGTGGAATTGCCCCGCCCTTGCCTGGTCCGGGCTAAGTAATCTGCTCAGGTTTGCTCTCGGAGCTTTTGTTCCCTGCAAGCTTTCCGTACAGCTTTAGAGGATGAGAGTGAACATGGAGGCCTCCCAATCTCTGCCCTGAGGAGCTGAGAACTCAGGGCCCCATTCCTCAGTGTGCCCCCATAGAAAAGCAGTCAATCACTCCCATCTCCCCAGTCTCCGGCCACACTCTGTGCTCACCCAGCCTGTGACCGAGCATTTCTATCTCTGGCACATGACCATGTCTGGAGTCTCCAAACCCAGCAGATCCCTGCAGTGTGCTCCCTCGCTGCTCTGCCGGGGGTAGGAAGGGGAGTCTCCCCGGATCTGCTGCTTGTTGGGTCCCTGCTGGAGGAGTAGGGACCCGACTGTGCCGCGGATCATGGTTTATGGCAACCCCGAGCTGAGAGCCCACTCCTTGGCTCCGTCTCTGTAGCCGGCTTCCCTGCTCCGTTACCTGGGAGCTCTGCTGCACTCAGGCACCCCCGGTCTTTCTGTGACCCTGAGGGTCCTGAGACTACACTGTCCCGCGAGGGTTCCACCCCCCGCTTAGCCATTGGAGCAATGTCCCTCAGCGGAGCAGACTTCTAAAAGTTCTGATTTTGTGTTCTGCGGCTCTCTCACTTGCCAGAAGTGGCTGATGGAGGCCCCCTCCCCTGCCATCTATCCTCCCAAATATCGCTTCGGATTCACTTCTCCACACGTCCTACCTTCCAGAAAGTGGTCGCTTTTCTGTTCAGAGAGTTGTTGCTATTCTTTTCTTCGATCTCTTGTTGAGTTCATAGGTGTTCAGAATGGTTTGATCCCTATCCAGCTGAATTCCTGGGACCAGACAAAATTTAGGTCTCTACTCCTTGGTCAATGTTTTTATACTCCAAACTTCACAAGCTTCTCTCAAACTGTCTCTCTTTCTAAAATGTCTCCTCCTTGAGTGCAAGAAGCATAATTATATCTACACAGATACTGCCCAGTCCCCACAGCTCTAGTGCCTAAGATAGTACCTGGCACATTTTAGATAATCAATAAACACTTGGTGAATGAATAAAGAAAGACCTACTACACTCTTGAACCTACCAGAGGATAATTCTTCATGCTCCACGAATAAAACTAAGAGATTAGTTATAACTATTTCCCTGTTCCTATACCATGGTGATCATCCCAATCCATTATCACCATATTTCTATTCACTTCCTGAAGTTATTTCTTTAACTTGCACAGATTTCTATCCTTCCTTTTTTTTTTTTTTTAAGATTTTTATTTATTTGTCAGAGGGAGAGGGAGAGCGAACAAGCAGGGGGAGTGGTAAACAGGGAGAAGCAGGCTCCCCACTGAGCAAGGAACCCGATATGGGACTCCATCCCAGGATGCTGGGATCATAACCTGAGCTGAAGACAGATGCTTAACTGACTGAGCCACCCAGGCATCCCAATTTCTGTCGTTCCTATAGGAATTTTATTTATTTATTTATTTATTTATTTATTTATTTATTTATTTATTTATTTATTTTTAAAGATTTTATTTATTTATTTGACAGAGAGAGACACAGCGAGAGAGGGAACACAAGCAGGGGGAGTGGGAGAGGGAGAAGCAGGCTTCCTGCGGAGCAGGGAGCCCGATGCGGGGCTCGATCCCAGGACCCTGTGATCATGACCTGAGCCGAAGGCAGACGCTTAACGACTGAGCCACCCAGGCGCCCCATTCCTATAGGAATTTTAAACTTAACAAGTCCAAAAATGAATTATCTAATACCCCGCCCAACCTGACCTACCATTCTACTTATCATGTCAGAAACATGAGAGTTACCCCAAATACCTTCCCCACCCTCACCACTTATAATTATACCTTTAGGTCAGCCACTGCAAACTCCTAATATCTCTGCAATTAAGCATTTCTCAAAGTGTGCTCTGGTCATATAAGCTAGAAAATGCATCATATTTTACATTCCCCTTGGAACATCAAAGGATCTAAAGAGTCTAGTAGTAAACCAGGTCTTTAATTTTGTTTAACCCAGCACTTTTAGACTTACAACAGCTATTTCCATTGCCAATACCGAAGAAATTTAACAGAACTGAATACTCCTAGAGATACAATTTGGAAACTACTGCTCTTTGTCCCCCTGTCTCCATTCTCACTGTGTAATAGATACTGTTGTCACTCTGCCCAGATCCCCTAGGATCTTTTTACCAACTTCATGCCACCATTGTCCAACTTCTATGTTCTCATTAAAAGCCCATACCTTCGACCTTCAGAGGATTGTTCTCAGGCATAGGAATGATGTTGATCAGGAAGAAGATTCTAGACCAAGTACTTGTGTGCTTCCCATGTAGAGAGAGCCAGAGCAACTCGGAGTTCCTATGTCCCTCAGGGTAGCTTCTAGCCAATGACTAACTGGTATGGAATATAGGGTGAGGTGTAATTTATGCTACAGAGCTCATTTTGAGATTAGACTTAGACTGAGACTATTCCTGAACTCACATCCTTATTTGACTTTCTTGCCTTCTCTGTTCTGCTTCCCATATCCCCTCATGCATTTGTTTGAAAGTACTGCTTTTGTAAATCATTTGCAAATAAATCCTGGCTCAGGGTCTGCTTCCTGCTAACCAGGAGCACAGTACTTTATTTTGGCTCTCTCCATCTGTGATGTAAACTACCACCATATTCCATTAAATGATCTCTCTGCTTCTAGCCCCACCCTCTCCATTTTGTCTAGGGTAAAATCTTTATCATGGCACCCTAAGACATCCACCATGTAGTCCAGACCCAATTCTTTAGCTGTAGCTCCTCCTACTCTCTTTAGTGAACCTGCCATTTAGCCATGCCATAGCAACTACTATTTTCCAAATATGTAAAGGTCCATCATGGCATCATAATATTGCACAAGCTGTGTGTCCTGCCAGAAGTGGCCTCCCCAGCTTTTTTAGCTGGCAAATTCATATTCTTTCTACAGAAGTATTTTCAATATCCCAGTAGCCATTTCCTTAATGCTGCCCTTTTGCAGTCCAGCCCTCTGCCTTTTACCTCTAATAGTATTTGTACATTATAATTTAACTGTTTGTCACATTGTCTGACTTCTTTTCTAATGTTGACATTTCTGAAGGTTGATCATTCTGAGGGAGTGGTTCTTGGTCTCTTTGGACCCACAGAGTCTCATTACATACAGAAGATACTCAGTAAATATCCATTGCAACTTAGAAATCACCTGTCCAGTAATTAATGACTCTTGAGCTCAGGATATCCTTGTTATAGACCTTGTGACCTAACTAATCTCTAAGAGAGCAATTTTATTTTTAGTTGTTCCTGTCATCCACACTGTAGATCACAAATTATGTAAATCAAATCACACACAAGAAATACCCCCAAATGGAATATTTTAGGTGTCAAATTGCTATCAATAAACTTGGTTGCCAAATTTATTTGAGCCCTTTAAAGAAAATAAACACAGCTTAAGATTCTGTGTGGAATATTTGGATTCTACATCATTGGGCACTTAAATCTTACAGGACTAAACAGTTAAAGCACATTTACAAAAAAGGACAGCTCTGTTGCAGGAGGATGTTGCAGGAGGATGTTATTTTCTCTAGTGAGGAGTGGATCTGGGATTTCAGCCACTGATAAGTGCACAAGGCCACTAGTTCATGACCTCTAAGTACCTTTCTTTGTGAGTTTGCTGGTGACTTTATGAAGACAAATGCTATGTGTTCATGTTCCTAAGAGGCAGTTTCTTTAAAAAGCAAAATTAGTAGTTTCCCCCACTGTCCTCTGTCCTCAATTTTCACTACCTGGGATGACTTTGTAGATAGATCTGTAACTTCTAGCTTCTGCCAAATCTTATAAGCCTAAAATGGGAAACTGGCACAATTTATTGTTCCTTTATCTTGGTCTGTGACCTAAACACATCTGGCTTTTGTCTGTAACAGCATCCACCAGGAGGTTTCTCCTCCTGAAGGCTTTCTGAGTTTGTCTACAAAACTGCTGGTTTAAACAACAACAAAATAAAAACCATTCTTCAAATAAATGACCAGAAAATTCTAATTCCAAATCCTCCATGAAATATAATTTATTTTTGTGGAAGTAAATAAGTGTTTTTAATTTATGTTATCTGTAATGTGCCCAGAAGACCAACCCTAAACAATTTTTTTTTTTGGACATAGTGAAATATGGCTTTCATTATTTTCAGTCCTCATTATCTTCACTTTTTTTTTTTTAGTCTATCTTCTGTGTCAGTTAGCTAGTGCCTGTGACAAGCATCCCAAAACTTAGTGGCTTAAAACAAACAACCAATTAATATTTCTCATAAATCTGTGGTTGTGCTGACCTTAGCTGACTATTAATGCATTTATTGTGTTCTTTCTGTGGGTTGTCCAGGGATTTTTGTTGATCTTGCCTGAGTTCTTTCATGTGTCTGTAACCTCAGTTGGGATTTTTGGAGAGACTTGACTTTGCTTTCTCTGTCTCATACTCTTTCAGGCTAGCCTGGCATGTTTTCATGATGAAGACAGACAGCAAAAGAGAGAACAGAAGTGTGTGAGAACTCTTGGAATCCATGTGCAGAACTTGCTCCTAATCAATCCCACCATACTATGTTGGCCAAAGCAAGTCACAATGCAGCACAGATACGAGGGGTGGCAAAAAGGCTCCTCCTATTTATTGGAAGAACTGCACTGTCACATGCACACAAGAGTGTGGACACATGAGAAGGTAAAATGTTGGGGCCATTTTTAAAAGCAGTCTCTCTCCTTCAGCATTTTCAGGTGTGGTATAACTTTAAGATTTCCAGTCTATACCCTCTCAAATACACGTTTTTGTCCTTAAAACTTGTGGTTGAAAAATCACCTGGAAAGCTATTCATAGAAAGATGAATGTCTCTTAAAGCTAAATCTGCTATCTGTCTATATGCATAATAATGCTGAAAAACTACCTCACTCCTCAACACACACATACAGCAGACTCTAAAATAAAGAACATCATGCATAATCAAGTAGTTCCAGAAGTATTCTGTGTGCAAGAGGAAGTTATCAGTAAAATTCTTCATATAATAACAATGGCAATAATATCAAATGATATAGTAATAATATCCATGTACATTTATTGAGCACTTACTTACTATGTGTCAGGTTTTGACCCAAAGGTTTAATTCATTATCCCATTTCTTTGAAGGAGTTACTATTGGCATAATACCCATTTTATAGATGAATATATTGAGGCTTAGATGGAAAAGTAATGTACACCCAGTCCCCCAGTTATTTGATGCCTGCACCAGGATTTGCACCTGCACTTGCCTATTGCAAAGTGAATGCTGTTCACCATTGCATCCCATAGGTGGCTTTCTCTACAAATTAACTGTAAGATTGATCACATATTACTTTCCACTGGTGGTTCTCAACTGTGACTGGACACTAAAATCACCTGTTTAAAAAAACATTGATGATATTTAATTTTTTTAAAGATTTTGTTTATTTATTTGACAGAAAGAGATAGTGAGAGACAGAGCACAAACAGGGGGAGCAGCAGGCAGAGGGAGAGGGAGAAGCAGGCTCACCCCTGAGGAAGGAGCCCAATGTGGGGGTCCATCCCAGGACCCTGGTACCATGACCTGAGCTGAAGGCAGATGCTTAACTGACTGAGACACCCAGGCACCCCAGTTGATCCTTTCTTTTTTTTTTATTATGTTATGTTAATCACCATACATTACATCATTAGTTTTTGATGTAGTGCTCCATGATGCATTGTTTGCATATAACACCCAGTGCTCCATGCAGAACATGCCCTCTTTAATACCCATCACCAGGCTAACCAATCCTCCCACCCCCTCCCCTTTAAAACCCTCAGTTTGTTTTTCAGAGTCCATCGTCTCTCATGGTTCGTCTCCCCCTCCGACTTCCCCCCCTTCATTCTTTCCCTCCTGCTATCTTCTTCTTCTTTTTTTAAAACATATAATGTATTATTTGTTTCAGAGGTACAGATCTGTGATTCAACAATATTGCACAATTCACAGCACTCACCATAGCACATACCCTCCCCAATGTCTATCACCCAGCCACCCCATCCCTCCCACCCCCCACTACTCCAGCAACCCTCAATTTGTTTCCTGAGATTAAGAATTCCTCATATAAGTGAGGTCATATGATACATGTCTTTCTCTGATTGACTTATTTCGCTCAGCATAACACCCTCCAGTTCCATCCACATCATTGCAAAAGGCAAGATTTCATTCCTTTTGATGGCTGCATAATATTCCATTGTATATATATACACCACATCTTCTTTATCCATTCACCAGATGATCCTTTCTTGATTAAAACTCTCCACAGTGTAGGGTGGAGAGCTTCACAAAAGGCATTTATGAGGGCGCCTGGGTGGCTCAGTTGGTTAAGCGACTGCCTTCGGCTCAGGTCATGATCCTGGAGTCCTGGGATCGAGTCCCGCATCGGGCTCCCTGCTCAGCAGGGAGTCTGCTTCTCCCTCTGACCTTCCTCCTTCTCATGCTCTCTGTCTCTCATTCTCTCTCTCTCAAATAAATAAAATCTTAAAAAAAAAAAGACATTTATGAAAAGCTCACAGTGAATATAATTCTCAGTGGGGAAACACTGAGAGCTTTGCCTCTAAGGTCAAGAACACGACAGGGATGTCCACTCTCACCATTGTTGTTCAACATAGTACTAGAAGTCCTAGCCACAGAAATCAGACAACAAAAAGATCCAAATTGGCAAAGAAGTCAAGCTCTCACTCTTCGCAGATGACATGATACTTTATATGGAAAACCCAAAAGACTCCACCCAAAATTGCTAGAACTCATACAGGAATTCAGCAACATGGCAGGTTATAAAATCAATGTACAGAAATCAATTGCATTTCTATACACTAACAATGAGACAGAAGAAAGATAAATTAAGGAATTGATCCCATTTATAATTACAACAAAAACCATAAGATACCTAGGAATAAACCTAACCAAAGAGGTAAAGGATCTGTACTCTAAAAACTACAGAACACTGGGTGCCTGGGTGGCTCAGTTGGTTAAGCGACTGCCTTCGGCTCAGGTCATGATCCTGGAGTCCCGGGATTGAGTCCCGCATCGGGCTCCCTGCTCGGCAGGGAGTCTGCTTCTCCCTCTGACCCTCCTCCCTCTCATGCTCTCTGTCTCTCATTCTCTCTCTCTCAAATAAATACATAAAATCTTTAAAAAAATAAAAATAAAAACTACAGAACACTTATGAAAGAAATTGAGGAAGACACAAAGAAATGGAAAAACATTCCATGCTCATGGATTGAAAGAACAAATATTGTTAAAATGTCTATGCTATCCAGATCAATCTACACATTCAGGGCAATTCTTATCAAAATACCATCAACATTTCTCACAGAGCTGGAACAAATAATCCTAAAATATGTGTGGAACCAGAAAAGACCCTGAATAGTCAGAGGAATGTTGAAAAGAAAACCAAAGCTGGTGGCATCACAATTCCAGACTTCAAGCTATATTACAAAGCTGTAATCATCAAGATGGTATGGTACTGACACAAAAACAGACACATAGATCAATGGAACAGAATAGAGAACACAGAAATGGACCCTCAACTCTATGGTCAACTAATCTTTGACAAAGCAGGAAAGAATATCCAATGGGAATAAGACAGTCTCTTCAACAAATGTCCATCGATGGATGAATGGATAAGGATGATATGGTGTCTATATACAATGGAATATTACTCAGCCATCAAAAAGGATGAAATCTTACCATTTATGTCAACATGGATAGAACTGGAGGGTATTATGTTGAGTAAAATAAGTCAATCAGAGAAAGACAATAATCACATGGTTTCACTCATGTGGAATATAAGAAATAGAGCAGGGGATCATAGGGGATGGGAGGGGAAAACTGAATGGGGAGAAATCAGAGAGGGACACAAATCATGAGAGACTCTTAGCTACAGATTGAGGGTTGGTGGAGGGGTGGTGGGTGGCGGGATGGGGTAACTAGGTGACAGTCATTCAGGAGGCATATGATGTGATGAGCATTGGGTGTTACAGGCAACTGATGAATTACTGAACTCTACATCTGTAACTAATGATGTACTGTATGTTGGCTAATTGAATTTAAATGAAAAAAAAATTGCTGATGCCTTGATCCTACCCCAAGAGATTCTGGTACTTATGCTGAGCATGGGGATTTTAAAATCTCCCCAGGAGATTCTAATATGTATTTTTTCCAATGCTGAGTAAAATGAGACACATGGACCAGCAGCATCAGCCTTTCCTGAGCTTATTAGAAATGCAAATTCTCAGGCCCCTTCCCAGACCTGATGAGTCAGAATATTTGGAGTGGGACTCAGGAATCTGCATTTTAAAAATCCCTCCAGATGATTCTGATGCACACAAATGTTTGAAAATTACCACTTTGTACCTGCTCCATCTTGTGCATTAGAGTCCCTGGGAGAGTTTTATCAAATGCCTGGGCCCTGCCCTAGAACTACTCAAACTGTATTTTAACCTAAGTTTCCAGGCAATTCTGATGCACCCAGGATTGAAAACTGCATCCTTATACTAAGTAGACTGTCTTGCTCTATACATTTCCAGTGTATGGACACTAGGGTTTATTAAGCTTACACAGTTTTTCTTTCTCTCACAAAATACCTAAACATAATGAACACAATCATCATCCTAAAATAAAGGTCTGGAGCTATACTAAAGAATTGCACTCTTTGCTGAGAGCAGAGCTTGATACTGCAGGATTCTAGAAAGGACACATTGATTAGCATGTCAGCTATAATTAGTAGAACATAATGTCAGAGGGATGGCTGAGCTATGAGCACTGGGATGAAGCCATCCATGGCCCCAGGACCTGTAATGCACATTCCAGGAGAAGCCTGACTGCAGCTATTATCCCTTCCAGAAATAAATCAAATGCCCAAACATAGCTGACTTTAAGATTAAACTCAGAAGCTGATACCTGGGATGGACATTGGATTTCCCATGGCAAATAAGAAGTCACATTCTACTTCTTCCCAAAATTGCCATTTTCAACTTCTGTCAGCATATCTGAGAATTACTGCCCCATTACTAATTGGCCCCTTAGCTCTGGGTCCTAGAAAAGAAGAAATTAGAATCAGGAAATAGTTCTATTGCAAGTTATCTGGAAAATTGTAAAAAATATCTCCTTTAGTAACTTTTACTGAGAGCCCTCCATAGAGAATCTATATATCCTTAGGGAACACACTTTTTAAATCAGCTTTCTTTTCAATCAAAATGCCTTAAATTCCTACATTCTTCAATTAGCTTATAATCTAATAACAAACATTTACTGAGTGCTTATTGTTTAGAAAGCATGATACTAAATGCTGTGGGTGATTTAAAATAATCTGTGCATAGTAGAACCTGCTATTCAAAACATTATTCCTAGACCAGCAGCATCAATATCGTCTGGGAACTTGTTAGAAATGAAGATTTCAGGTCCCCACTCAGGCCTATTGAGTCATCTGTTTGATAAGATCTCCAGGAGATCTGTATGACCATTAATGTTTGAGAAACATTGCAATAAAAGATGTGGTCTAGTCTTTTCAAGGCAGTTGAAAAAATGCTACATATATATGAAAAATTAAATCATATTAAAAATTAAGTATAGGCCAAAACATGGTCCCTGCTCTCAAGAATCTTAAAATCTAGAGATAGATTAATGTGACACGTTGAATAATTATCTTAGGTCAAGTCCTATAGAAGCAGAGCCTGAGATTTGGAGCATATGACTTACTGGGGGGAGGGGTGGTTCTCAGGAGAAGAGAAGTGAAGGAATTAGGGGAAGGAGCTAAGTAAGGGTATGATCCCAGCTGGAGTCAGCTTTTTGTCATCTGTTAGAGAGTATTTGGCTGTCGGCTGCCCCTGACTTGGGAGTAGAGGACATAAACTCTGGGCCAAAATGGCTTGTGTTAAACTGAAAGCAGCCCTCTGAAAAAGGGGAGTGACTGTGAGATATGGGCAGCCAACCCTCACAGCAGCTGGGGGTTGAATGTACTGACCATTAAAGGGAATCTGGACAAGGCACCAACAGCATCCATTGGAATAATATAAGATGGAAAGATGTCGAAGGGAAAGTAGAATTTAAACTGGACAACGGAGAACCCAAGTATTATTCCCTTTTCAATAACAGTATTTTATTTTCCCTGGGGCACTCTCATGTCTTCCACCATCTCCACAGGTGGTTTACGATGGTGACTATACTTCAGACTTCAGGGGTGGCCATGCAGGGTATCATACCCCCCTGGCCACAGGGGTTGGTTCTGGAATGGGGACTTGACCAAATTCACATCAATGAGAAGCCCAATAAGCTGGCTCAGTTGTTAGGAACGAGTGCTCTCTCTCTCTCTCTCTCTCTCTCGTTGTAGGTTGTGGAGCCCAAGAATGAGGTCATTTGAGAAGACAGTAAGACTGAGAGAGAGAAATTGAGGTCTGATTATATGAAGCATGAAGCCTGACCAATCCCTGGGACTTTTCAGGATATGTGAGCTAATAAATTAATAATTCATTTTTTTGTTAAAGCCAATTTGAGCCTAGTTTTCTGTATTTTGCAGTTAAAAGTATTCTAAGATTTAGATATGAATGCAGCTTTTCCTGTTTTTGATATTCCTTGTGGTCTTGACAAGATGAATTGTCTACTCCCCTTTCTCCTTCTTATGAATCTTTCCCTTTTATTTATACCACTGCAGAAATACTATTTTCTGTTGTAATTATGTTCTATGTTCAGATCACTCTTAAAACTAAATTGAAAATGCTTTCTTACCAGTTGCTTCAAAACTGCATGCTTCTTTGAGCCCATAAACTTCATAAGCGGTGAAAATAAGGTAAAAGCTAATATATATTAGAGAAAGGTGTTATTTCTAATCCAATCTTGACCAAAATATATCAGTTTACTTCTTGACTTTGTAAATTATAACATTTTGAAGAAAATGTTTTCACCATCAACCTGCTTCAAGCTCTATCTTACTTTGAAATATTAATAGATATATTCTTAAAAACAAGCTGGAAACATTAACTTAAAAAAGAGAACAAAACAGTTTATTAAGGATTTTAAGACAGCATAGAAACTAGACAGTTTATTGCCACTATCAAAAAACATGAATCAATCAGAAATGCCTGAGATAAAAACAGTAAGCATAAATCTGAATTTTCAAAGAATCCTTAAGAACTAACTTAAGGTGCACATTTCTAAAGTTTGTGTGGACTTCTGGGATTACTAATAGCAAAGTTTCAGAAGTGAGGAAAAACTAACTCATTGGTCAAGTGAATTTGCTTAGTTTTTTGTTTGCTTTTTGTTCTTTTTTTTTTTTTACACTTTATTTCAGATTCTAGGACTCATAATATCATCAGCTGAGGGCTCACCAAAGAGACACTTGACATATGTTGTCTCTCTTAATTCTTAGGACTATAGCTGAGCCTTCATTAAGGAGATGAGGAATCAGGTGCTCAGTGTTTTTTGTTGTTATTTTGTCTTTTTTGTTTGTTTGTTTGTTTTTTAACTTTTCCAAAAACACAGGTGTATGAACAGTAGAGCTGGGGTATAATCCCCAATCTAGTCCAGGGCCTGAACTAGTAGCCAGCCTACACCTGCCATTTCAAATCTAATTTTCTTGCCTCCCTCTTGATATAAACCTTGGCCTTTTGTGGTACCTTTCAACTCAGGATGGTGATGGGGTTCACATTTACCTATAGTGACCTTTCTATCTGAGTTGGCTGGGGGACAGAATATCAACGCTGACACTGGGTGTTATATGCAATTGATGAATCACTAAACTCCACCTCTGAAACTAATAATACACCATATGTTAATTAATTGAGTTTAAAAGAAAAAGAGTATCAATGCTGACAACAAAAGGAAGGCTCAGTCTGTTTCTCCCCACTCTGAGCCTGCACTGCATCTGACTGGACAGCACCAGGGAGGGAGGGCTTCATACATTTTGGCAGGGCTGAGATACTCATATAACAGAATTAATCCATAGTGGAGGCCCATCTGATAGAAAGGCAGTGAGGTGTGACATTTAGTGTTTTGGCCAGAGTTCCCTAATTCTTCTTCCTCAAAGGCAGTCTGTACCACACAGCAGCTACATTCAGTAGCAGTTCACTGCATTATGTTCCACACCTGCCAGCCACACTTATTCCACACATACCATTCCACAGTTGCCATCCCACATATTACCATTTCACACTTAGTGTGAAAATTCGAATGACTCTTCATTAGGCAGAGTTTATGTATCTATATCTGGATTTGTCAAACTCTGACCTCTTAAAAGACAGGGGTTGGTCACTGTAATGAATATGAGTCTTCAGACTGGGAGGAGGAAGCAAGCCTGTGCTTTGTAAGCCAACTATCTGTTTTTGAAAATATGAGATGAAAAAAGCCATGCATGTTGTTTTATGAACCAGTTTTTAGACTAGTGACTTGTTAAATTTATTTTCAAAGCTGAGTTCTTTGTAGGCCACTTGGTTCTAAAATGTTTAGATAATTGACTTTCATGTATTTTTTTCGGGTCTTCCAGAATATCCTCCTTATAAATGAGTAGAAGCTGTTGTCATATGGGCCTTTCCTCCCATCATTTAGCATATTACCACACAAACGTGCATTATTCATAAAGAGAACAGCAAAAGGACACTTGACATCATTGGCCAATATTAGATTCTATGATCTTTATTTGTCCCTAGATGTGTATTCTGGCAATAGAATGAAGGCCTCTACTCTGCATGTAGATGACAAGGTCAGAAAGTAACATTATCCTAAAACTCTGCGCTGTATGTATTTTCTTAGAGCCTGTAATAGAAATCAATGCTTTTGCCAGCCTAGTATCTCTTTTTGGACAACAGGGCCTCTACTTTCCACTTGGCTGAACCCCTTCTTTTTTTTTTTTTTTTTAGTTCTCTTGGATGGCATTGCCTATACCCCAGGCTGGGTCAGTTCAGCATTAGCCTCACCAGTTGGTGACAAAATAGGTGTGTGAGCCAGGGCAGGTCAGTAAGAGCTTTAACCAGGACTTTTGATGGTGCTACCAGAAAAAAAAAAAAGGTCTTTCTTTTCCCTATGTTGGTGGAGTATAAGCCTTAAACTGCTAGAAGCCATTCTTGCCATCACTTGAGATTATTCTGCTGAGAATAAATTCAACAGAGAAAAGAAATAGGACTTAAGAAAAGAAGCTGCCCTATGCCATAGTTATCACTGTTTCTGATGTTAGGCCACATTAGACTTTACAGAAGCCAACACATAGCCCTTCCTGTTTAAACTTAATTGAACTAAGTGTTCTGTTACTTATAACCAAGAGCATCATAATCAACACCGCAATCCTAATCGAAACTCACCCATGTCCATACCTTGTTGAAAATTTCCTTTAGGAGTAGTCCATTCAAGGAAAATCCTTCTGAAAATGAGTTGATTCGGGGGGCTTCTTGAGGTATTAGAAATTTTTGGAGTCTCTCTGATGTGAATTCAGGCTTTGTAAATACATGAGATTTCCTAGGGTAGACCTGATATGTGGTGTGGCCCCTACTTTCTGTAGGAACCACACTGAACACAGCCAAGATCTGGTCCTTAAAGTTTGCAGACCTTGACAGTAACTCTCAACTTCTGGAGGTCAAGTATGATGGAAGAGAATTGAGGTGAGGGAGGATTTAGGTTCTGATATTCACCTGAAACATCCATCAGCTTCCCGAATTCTGTACCAAAGTCAAAGTCTCAGCAATCTTTTTAGTCTAGAAGTCCTATATCACAGGAAGCTTTTCTGTGCTTCTAAAGGTAAATAAGAAGGCAGAAATCTGATGCTGTATAAGACACTGTGCTATTTCATTTGTTCTCAAACTTTAGCATACACCAGAATTACCTGGAGTGCTTATTAAAACAGTTTCTTTGATTCAGTAGGTCTAAATTGAGGCACCAAAATTTGCCATCTAACAAGTTCTAAGTAATGCTGAGTCTGCTGATCTGGCAACCACACTTTGAGGATCTCTGCCCTATAAGTATATCATTCACAGCATAAGTAATACCAGTGTTGTGTACAAGACTAACACTGATGGGGTAAGTTTGCATCTGATGACAGTTCCCCAGTAGAACTCACTACTGGTGAGGAAGGTGAAATCTATTTCCCCAGATGTATTGATTAAATGATATCCCCCTTTTGGAGGGCAAAGATGCATTTATGTACCCTGAACTTAGCAACTTTCCTTCCAAAGCAGCATATGCCAGTGCTTTAAAGTCATCCTATTCACTTCCCATCCTTCTGTGGCTTAAGCAGAGTTTGCAATAGCCAAAAAAGTCATCAATCATGGAACAAGAGCTCTAGGCCAGACAGCAAGGATTAGGAAATCTCCAAACTGGATAATTAGTCAAGAAAAATAAATACTCTTTAATGAATGCAATAATAACCACACTGGGCTTCCAGCTAATCAATTTGTTGGGCCATCTGTCTAAGGAAAGTGGACAGGAGACAGTGCCCATTTTGCAGGACTGCAGAGGCCTAGGAGGAGACTGATGGAAATGGGAGCCTCTTGACCTAAAGGAACCTGAAGGAGCAAGACTTCTACCTACTGCTTTTCTTGTGTGGAGGCTGTAGGGAGCCTCAGCTTTTAGAGAACATCTCTGTGGGTTGCTGAACATCAGAGGCACATCCTCAGGCCATCAACCTGTTTGCATCTGAGATGGCCAGGCCCTGTTCATTTTAGGGTCCTTTATTATGTCAACAACCTTTTTAAGTTGAATTTTTATATTTTAAATAGTTCTTATAACTATTAATTTTTAAATTATTTTGAGTGTATCTTTTTAGCTTTTTAACTTTTAGTCAGCTCACCTTACTGAGCCCTTATTATATGTAATCCTTCATATACAAGGATTATAAATGACTTGAGATAAGCTTGGCTTTGAGGAACCTGTGGGATGGTTTGGGTAAGAAGACACACAGAGGACATCACCTTTGCAAAGCCTCCGACCTCAACCCAGCTAGAATTAGATGTCCTCAATCCAGGGGTACCCATGTGTGAAAATCATCTCCTCATCTAACTCTAATTGGACTGGAAGCTTTTAAGAGAAGTGCAAGATCTTGTTTGTATGATCAGGATCTATTAAAGGGACTGACACATGGTAGGCATTGCATTGGTGCCTAATAACTGAATGAGAATGTGTTAAAAATACAAGTAGCATGTAATATCTACATCAACACATAGGGCAATTCATAAAGAATTCTCAGGGACAGTTTCTCCAAACATAAACTTTGTATAAGTTTTACATAAGAGAGAAGATGATCTATGTGGAGAGTACAGAGTTCTACTCACCAGGAATGATGATGTCATCTTGGAGAAATAGGAAAAAAAGATGGTGAAAGTCATGCTATGTTATTTGCATGGATTATTATACTGGGCTTTATAACAATCCCATCAGTTAGTCACTATTATTGGCCCCATTTTATAGATGAAGAAACAGAGACTGAGAAAAGATAAGCATCTGTCCTACATCATTCAGTGTGGTATGATAGGGTGAGGCTTGAAATGTAATGGTCTGTACTAAGGGTCTGAACTGATAACCACTGCAGTCTACAGCCACCCTTTAAGAAAGACCAAGTAGAGGCATCCTGGACTTGAACCAAGAACCATTGATCTCAAATCTTTTAGTTTATCTTAAAGTACTGTTGGACAATAAACCAGGGGCTGAAGTTGGATGTCATTTGGAAGCCTGGTAGTCTGTACAGAAACAATATTTCCTAGATTTCCTGAATGGTAGTGGCTTAGGGAGTAAGCCACCCAGCACAGGAGATAGAAGGTGGCATACTAGAGTAGATATTGGTTGGAGTCAGGGCCAGGGTTCTAGGTCTAGGGATTGGGTCTATTACAAAGACTTTTCCAGAAGTACTATAAGTGGAGTAGTCCTCTACCATTGGTAGTCCTCTATCATTAGTTAAGGCATATGTGTTTTCCCTGGAAAACATTGTTTCAGTAATAGGAACCACAGCCAACTCAGTCGACTATGCTTAGTTGTTTCAACGGTCTCTGATTTTCCACTGGGTGGCAGAATTTCAGACATTGCTATGGGCTTCCCAAACCTCTGAACCAGTTTGTGTCTCTATTCTGTCTATGCCTGGCAGTGTGCAGGCATTTGCTGATTATTTTCACTGTCTTGCTTCAACCAACTGATATTATAGCTGAGGTGCATAATTTGAAAGCTCCCTATTATAGGACCTGTAGGTGCATAATGGACTCTGCTCCTGGCATTATGGCTTTTGTGACTGAGACTGCCCATCAGTTTGGGTTAGAGGATTAGAAACAGGACCATGATCCAATGAAGAGCCCATGGCTGAGTTTATAGTTATTCCTCAGCAAAAGTCAGACATCCATGGCACATAGTAATAGATGTAGTGGGGAAAGCATCCAAAGGTAAGCCACCTTTTGCAACATCAGCACTGAAACAATTATGTTTTATTCTAATGCTATAATCCAGGCATGTTCTGGGACAGGAAAAAAATCATGCCTTCCAATATAGAATTGATATTTATTCATTCCTTCAGCATTGAATATTGTTTTAGTGATCCAGGGACTGTCCTAGATGGTAATAAGCGAGATAGAAAAAGCCCATGCCTTCATGAAACTTATGATCTAGTACAAAAAGACTGACAATTAACCATAACAAACATATACATATATCAAATCATCACATTGTTTACCTTAAACTCATACAATATTATCTGTCAGTTATATCCCAATAAGGGTGGGGAAAACAAAAAATAAAAAAGCATATTATTATGTTAAAAAAAAAAGAGAAGATAGTAGGAAGGGAAAAATGAAGGGGGGAATCGGAGGGGGAGATGAACCATGAGAGACTATGGACTCTGAGAAACAAACTGAGGGTTTTGGAAGGGAGGGGGGTGGATGGCTGGGTTAGCCTGGTGATGGGTATTAAGGAGGGCGTGTATTGAATGGAGCACTGGGTGTTATATGCAAACAATGAGTCATGGAACACTACATCAAAAACTAATGATGTAATGAATGGTGACTAACATAACATAATAAAATAAAATTTAAAAAGAGCATGTTATTATCACCCAGAGTCCATAGTTTACCTTAGGGTTCATTCTTAGTGTTGTACATTCTGTGGGTTAGGACAAATGTGTAATGACATATATCCATTATTATACTTTCAAACACAGTAGTATCACTACCCTAAAAATCACTGTGTGCCACCAATTCATCCTTTTCTTCCCTCAAACTTTTAGAACCCACTGATCTTCTTACTATCTCCATTGTTTTGTCTTTTCCAGAATGTCACAGAGTTGGGCCCTTTACAGATTGCCTTCCTTAACTTAGTAAAAAGCATTTAAGTCTCCTCCATGTCATTTCATGGCCTGATAGCTCATTTCTTTTTTAGTGTTGAATAATATTCCACTATCTGTACCACAATTTATTTATCCATTCACCTTTTGAAGGGCATCTTAGTTTCTTCCAGATTTTGGAAATTATGAATAAGGTGTTATCACCATTAACATGTAGGTTTTATTTGTGACCATAATATTTCAACTCCTTTGGGTAAATACCAAGGAGTATAATTATTGGCTCATATGGTAAGAATATGTTTAGTTTTTTAAACCATCAAAGTGTCTTCCAAGTTGACTGCATCATTTTGCAAGCCAAACAGCAACAATGAACCAGAGAATTCTTGCCATTCCACATCCTCAAACAGCATCTGGTGCTATTGGTGTTCTGAATTTTGGCCATTCTAATAGGTGTATAGTGACATCTCGTTGTTTGAACTTGCAATTTTCTAATAATATAAGATGTCTTTTCATATGCTTACTTGCCATCTGTATATCTTTGATGAATTATCTGTTCAGATCTTTTGCCCATTTTGAATCAGGTTGTTTATTTTCTTATGGAGTGCTAAGAGTTATTTGTATATTTTGAATAATAATCCTTTATCAGATATGTGTTTTGCAAATATTTTCTCAAACATATCTTGCAAAAAATAAGTCTGGGGCTTGTCATTTCATTTTCTGCACAGTTTTTTTTTTTTTATAGAGTAAAAGTTTTTAGTTTTAATGAAGTTCAGCTTATCAATTTTTTCCTCTCATAGGTCATCCTTTATTGTACCTAAAACATTGTTACCAAACCCAAGGTTACCTAGATTTTCTCCTATGTTAGCTTCTAGAAAATTTAGAGTTTTGCATTTTACATTTTGGTCCATGATCCATTTTGAGTTAATTTTTATGTAATATGTAAAGTCTGTGTCTAGATTAATTTTTTTTCTTGTCTCGTGGGTGTCTAGTTGTTCCAGCACTTTTTTTTTTTGAAAAGCCTATTCTTTCTCTTTTGAATTGCCCTTGCTCCTTTTTAAGATCAGTTGACCATATTGCATGGGTCTACTTATAGTTTCTTTCTTCTGTTTCATTGATTTGTTTGTCTAATTTTCACCAACAGCCAACTGTCTTTTTTCCTGTAACTTTCTAGTAAGTGTTGAAGTTGGGGAATGTCAGTCTATTTGTTTTTAAACTCTAAATTTTGCATTTTGAAAACCATGTGTCTGCGAATATTTATTAATGGACAGTGTTGTTGTGAGGCTATGTATAGGGAACAGAGGTTACCACACCCTCTATCTATCAGTACACCTAAATCTATCACCAGAATGGGTTCCTCAATCACTAGCTAGATAGTGACATCAACATGAATGGACCAAGTGCCTCTACCTTATTAAATGTTAAGAAATCCTGTAGATTTTGCCACAGATCTGGGGCATCTCTGAGGCACAGAATATGGTAGCTGAGGGATACTCAGATGACACTGGGCAGAGTAGAGATTGTTGGGGAAGGCAGTGCATTTTGAGCCATGTTTAGAGTGAGCTCAGTTTTATGTTGGGGCATCTCAGTAGGGGCTGCTATCAGGCTCTGACTGGCTATCCATACTCCAAAGCCCTTCGCCATGCTTGCTGACCCCAGCATTCTGGCATCAGTCAAAAACTCAGCATCTCCCAATACTTAACTTCCTGTATTCCCTCTCAGGATGCCACAGCCCTCCTTTTAGATCTCTGAAGTTGTATACCTGAAAATTTTCCTCCTTTGACCCACAAAGACAGATCACACACACACACACACACACACACACATGCACACATTTTCCCCTCCTGTCAAGGGGGATATAAAGAAATAGATTTTCTGCCCCAAAGTGAGTCATCATTTCTCCCTAGTACATGCCCAATAAAAAGAGAAATTTTATCTCTGATGGAGCATTCTCCCTGTTGTATACATTTTTTTTTAAAGATTTTATTTATTTATTTGAGAGAGAGAGAATGAGAGACAGAGAGCACAAGAGGGAAGAGGGCAGAGGGGGAAGCAGACCCCCTGCTGAGCAGGGAGCCCAATGTGGGACTCGATCCAGGGACTCCAGGATCATGACCTGAGCCGAAGGCAGTCGCTTAACCAACTGAGCCACCCAGGCGCCCCCCTGTTGTATACATTTTTATTTGCTAGTAATCCAAATATAATCCACACTACATATTGAAGGACTCATTTATTTTCTCTGTCTCTTGAGCATGCACTCCTGGCTATAGACAGCACTGGTCTTATATTGGCTTTTTCATCCAAAGCCCTCTCCCATCAGAACTCACACAAAAGAACTAACTGTGTGCTGAAATGTGTATGAATTAATTATACCTCTGGCTAAGGTAACCAAGCCTCAAAACAGCACAGTCTGATAATGTGTTCCATCAAGGCAGGAAACTTGAGACTTTCGCCCTGTTAGGCAACAACATACAATGAAGAAGAGCTGCTCATTCCTCTTGGAGGAGAGGACTGTCATCGGTGGTTCTCTCTCTCAGCCAGGGTAATGCTCCCTCTCCCAACTAATGTCATTCTGGATAAAATGCGCCATGAAAGATTCAATTGACTCAACTCATTTAGTCATAAGTAGAGTTGGATACAAAATGTGAGCAATTATTTTCCATGATCACTAAATGCCATAGAAATCTGTGTTCTCTGTAAAGAAAGGCTTTTACAGCATAAGGATATATTTCTTCAGAAATAAGATGGCATGGTTTCCAAATAAGTATTCAGTTCATAACTCCAAATTACATGCTACAAGTAAAGAAACATTTTTTCCTCTGGTAATTACAATGAATAGAAACTTTTTTATGCTTATTTTTTTCTTAGAAAACAATCATGGAGGGTGATGCATTATGTTTGTTCATAACTGCTTCATGCCAGTAGATTCTGAAAAGGCATATCCATCCCTAACTGGAAGCACTGACAATTTTTACTTTTTTAGCTGCTGCTAGAGTGTAAGATAGACACAGAATAAAGAGCATATCTTTAGTTCACAGATTTTCAAGGACCAATTAACTAGTTGGTGGATCCTACCCTTCTCTAACTTCTCTTTTTACTTACCCACAGTTTGGCAATTTCATTTTTCATCATGTCAGAAGGGAGATACAGAGAGTAATAAAATTCAAAATAATCAGTTCAGTCACTTTTTAATATGTCTTGTAAAAGGCAGGATGGGGGTGGATTTTGAAGTTCTGCCTAAAATTGGAGACTTAGGAATACTTGTATTTTATTCGAGTCCATGTTCTCCTGCCTTTCCTGATTCTTTTTTTTTTTTTAAGATTTTACTTATTTATTTGACAGAGAGAGACACAGCGAGAGAGGGAACACAAGCAGGGGGAGTGGGAGAGGGAGAAGCAGGCCTCCCGCTGAGCAGGGAGCCCGATGTGGGGCTCGATCCCAGGACCCTGGGATCATGACCTGAGCCGAAGGCAGACGCTTAATGACTGAGCCACCCAGGCACCCCTGCTGATTCTTAACATAAGTGTGAGGATGTACCTTGCATGCATAAACATTCAATAAATATTCAGTGAATGAATTAATATTAAATGCTTGGGTTTGCCCCCCTCTTCTCGCATCTCACCTGAATTTCCCGTTTCTCTCTCCTCCCCTCTCCTCTCCTCTCCTCTCCTCTCCTCTCCCCTCCTCTCCCCTCTCTCTCTCTCTCTCTCTCACACACACACACACACACACACACACACACACACGAGTGACTTTCAAATTTTAATGCACATCTATCTACAAGACTTGTTAAAGCTCACATTCAATTATGAGGAATTCTTAATCGCAGGAAACAAACTGAGTGTTGTTGGAGTGGGGGGTGGGGTGGGAGGGATGGGGTGACTGGGTGATGGACACTGGGGAGGGTGTGTGCTCTGGTAAGCGCTGTGAATTGTGCAAGACTGTTGAATCTCAGATCTGTACCTCTGAAACAAATAATGCAATATATGTTAAGAAAAAAAAAAGAAGAGGAAGAAGAAGGTAGCGGGAGGGGAAGAATGAAGCGGGGGAAATCGGAGGGGTAGACGAACCATGAGAGATGATAGACTCTGAAAAACAAACTGAGGGTTCTAGAGGGGAGGGGGGTGGGAGGATGGGTTAGCCTGGTGGTGGGTATTGAGGAGGGCACATTCTGCATGAAGCACTGGGTGTTGTGCGCAAACAGTGAATCATGGAACACTTCATCTAAAACTAATGATGTAATGTATGGGGATTAACATAAGAATTAAAAAAAAAAAAAAGCTCACATTCATTACTGGACCCAAGATCAGATTTTCTGATTCAATTGGGCCTGGACAGGACCCCCAAATTTGCATTTTTGACACACTCTCCAAGTGATATTTATGCTACTTGTCCAGGGGACCACACTTTTCACTGCTCTCACTCCTCTCATTTCTGTGGCTTCATTTCCTCTATGCAGGAATGCTTTCTATAGGAAACAATTTTGTTTCCTTTTATCACATCCCATAGGGCCCTCTCAGATTTTAACCACAGCCATGCTGGGCAGTTCCATGCAAACCTCAAGCTACCAGAGGACCCCTTCATCTATGTATTTCTCTGCTTTTCCATCTCAGAGCCTCTCCAGTAGCTGCAGGAACCCTTGGGGTGCCTGGGTGGCTCAGTCGGTTGAGCATCTGCCTTCGGCTCAGGTCATGATCCTGGCGTTCTGGGATCTAGCCCCGCATTGCCTCAGTCTCTGTGCTCAGTGGGGAGTCTGCTTCTCCCTCTCCCTCTGCCTGCTTGCCTGCCTACTTGTGATCTCGCTCTCTCTCTGTCAAATAAATAAATAAAATCTTAAAAAAAAAAAAAAAGAAAGAAAAGAAGCTGCAGGAACCCACTTAGCACACAGCATAGAAGTACCAGGGAGCTAAAGTCCCTGAAGGAGGATGGCATGTCTGTCATGAGGACACTTCTGAGAGGAAGTCTGTAGGTTTCTCTGAAGTTCCACAGAGCTGACCCCCTATTGCCCACAGTGGCAACCTTGACATCACACATTCATATCTGCTCTACCTTTTCCGTGTCGCTCTTGTTTTCCTCATTCTTGCCTCCTGAGTCATGTTCCAGTAAACTACTTTGCCAGTATTTTTGTCTCAAGCTTTTTTGGGGGGTGAATCAAAGCATAGACACCTTCCTTGACTCTTAGTAGCACTGAGCTACTGCCTTATCTCTCCTTCCCATCAGCAGCAGCTGTGTAGATGCCCATTCACTCAGCTGCTCCATTTCCCCACCTCTTAGTTGCTGCTTCACTTCTGAAAGAAAAGGTGGTCTCCAACTGACATATTATCCCCAAACCCATCTCAGGTAAATCACTTTTTATGTTTCAGATTCCATGTGCTTTTTCCAGGCCCCTTTCTCATCCATTCTGCAGAATTTGATGATGTTAACACTCCCTTGTTCTTGAAACTCAGGTGCAATATCATTTCTCTTCTGAAACTGGACAATCCACTCCACTGTCAATATGGACCTCTTTCAGAACTAACACTGGGTTGTGCTTGCTTAGTCACATGTTCTGTCTCCTTCTAGAAAACTTCTCTATCAGAGAATCCCAAGTTTTCTAAACTCACAGTGGCATCCTTAGTATCTCAGTAATTTCTTCACCATACCCTTAGGCCAAAGGAAAGACTAACAGTCCCATTTATCAAGGAGTTCAGTGTGAACAACTTAATAAGTGTGTATGTATTAACAAATATTTAGCCATTTAGAAGCATGACATGTATAAATACTGATTCAGTTGTAAATAAGCACAATTACTAATGGGATGTGTGTGCCTATTAAGCAATGCAAAACTTTTCAAAATTCAGGATCAGATTGGGTACCCTCATTTTTTTCCACATTGATTTTTATATTTTTTTATCTAAAAATCACAAAGATATAACATCAATGAAAAGAATGTAGATCTAGTAGATGTTGAAACTGTAGACTGCTTTGATTTTTAATAGTAGACATATAGATCAGTGGAATAGAATTGAGAGTCCAGAAATAAACCTATACACTTATGATGAATTGCTATTTGAAAAGGGTGCCAATAAATTCAATGGGGAAAGAGGAGTCTTTTTAACAAAATAGTGCTGGAGCAACTATATATCCACCTGAAAAAGAATGATGTTGGATCACTCCTTCACCCCATATACAAAATAAAATAAAAATAGACCTAACCAGAAGAGATAAAACTACAAAACCCTTAGAAAAAAAGACAGGTGTAAATTATCATGACCTCTGATTAGACAAAGATTTCTTAGCTATGATGCCAAAATCATAAGCATTCCCAAGAAAACATAAATAATATGATTTCAAAAAATGAAATACATTTGTGCTTTGCATGATGCCATAAAACAGTGAAAGGACTACCCAAGGGATGGGAGAAAATACTTGCATATCATATATCTGAAAAAGGACTTGTATGTAGAATATATAAAGAACTCTTACAATTTAATAATAAAAGACACATAGCCCAACATACAAATGGGCAAAGCATTTGGATAAGTAGACCTTTTTCCAAATATAATATACAGATGTCCAATAAGCATGTGGAAAGATGCTCAACATCATTATTCATTATGGAAATGTAAATTAAAACCACAATGAGATACTACTTCATACCCAAGTAGGATGCATATAATCAAAAACAAATGATAACAAGTGTTGTCAAAAATGTGGAGAAAATGGAGCCCATCTCCTTTCCTGAAGACAAAGTAAAATGGTACAACCCTTTGGTAAACATTCTGGCAGCTTCTCACAAAGTTAAGAATAGAGTTGTCTTATGACCCACCAATTCTAGTCCTAGGTATATATACCCAGGAGAATTAAAAACATATATCCACAAAAAAAAACTTGCATACAGTTGTTGTACCTGCATTATTCATGATAACAAGAAGTGGGAAGAATCTACATGTCCCTCAACTGATGCATTAATAAACCAAGTGTGGAATAACCTTACAATTAAATATTATTTGGCCTTAAATGAAGTACTGACACATGCTACAATATAGATGAACCTTGAAAACATACTAAATGAAAGAAGCAAGACATTAAAAGCCTCATATTGTATGGTCCCATTTGTATAAAATGTCCAGAATAGGAAATTTAATAAAGACTGAAAGGAGATCAGTGGTTGTCAGGGGCCTGAGAACTGAGGTTGACTGCTAAAGGGGATGGGGTTTCTTTGGGGATTGATTAAAATGTTCTATAATTAGGTAGGGATAATTGCACAAATGTGTGAATATATTAAACACCACTATGTGGTCTATTCTGGAGAAAGTTCCATGTGCACTCGAGAAGAATGAGTATTCTGTTGTTTTAGGGTGGAATGTTCTGTATATATCTATGAGGTCCATCTGGTCCAGTGTATCATTCAAAGCTCTTGTTTCCTTGTTGATTTTCTGCTTAGATTATCTGTCCATTGCTGAGATTGGAATATTGAGGTCTCCTACAATAAACATATTGTTATCAATATGACTCTTTATTTTGGTTAACAGTTGGCTTATGTAGATGGCTGCTCCCATGTTGGGGGCATAGATATTAACAATTGTTAGATCTTCTTGTTGGATAGACCCTTTAAGAATGATATAGTGTCCTTCTGTGTCTCTATTTACATACTTTAGTTTAAAATCTAATTTGTCTAATACAAGAATTGCTACCCTAGCTTTCTTTTGAGGTCCACTGGCATGGAAGATGGATCTCCATCCCTTCACTTTCAGTCTGGATGTATCTTTAGGTTCAAAATGAGTCTCTTGTAGGCAGCATATGGATGGGTCCTGTCTTTTTATCCAATCTGCAACCCTGTGCTGTTTTATGGGAGCATTTAGGCCATTCATGTTGAGAGTGATTATTGAAAGATATGAATTAATTGTCATCATGTTGCCTGTGAAGACATTGTTTTTATAGATTGTCCCTGTAAATTTCTGTTGTAGATCACTCTTGGGGTCTTTCTCCTTTTATAGAACCCCCCTTAATATTTCTTAAGGGCCGGCTTAGTGGTCACATACTCTTTCAGTTTCTGCCGGTCGTGGAAGCTCTGCATCTCTCCATCCATTCTAAATGACGCCTTGCCAGATAAAGTATTCTTGGCTGCATGTTCTTCTCATTTAGTACCCTGAATATGTCTTGCCAGGCCTTTTTGGCTTGCCAGGTCTCTGTGGATAGGTCTGACGTTATTCTGATGTTCCTCCCTCTGCACATAAGGAATCTCTTCCCCCTAACTGCCCTTAAGATGGTTTCCTTGGTTCTAAGATTTGCAAGTTTTACTATTACATGCCAGGGTGTTGGCCTGTTTTCCTTGATCTTGGGAGGGGTCCTCTCTGCCTCTAGGATGCGAATGTTTGTTTCATTCCCCAGATTAAGGAAGTTCTCAGTTACGATTTCCTCAAATACATCTTCTAGTCCTCTCTCTCTCTCCACTCCCTCCGGGATTCCAATTATTCTGACATTGGAATGCTTCATGGTGTCACTTATTTCTCTGATTCTATTTTCATGGATTCTGAGTTGTTTTTCCCTGGCCTCCTTTTTTCCCTTTTCATCTATTATATTGTCTTCCAGGTTGCTTATTCATTCTTCTGCCTCACTTACCCTAGTGATTATCTAGATTGGATTGGATCTCACAGATGTAGTGAAAAGAAGGGCCATATGCACCCCAATGTTCATAGCAACAATGTCTGCAATAGCCAAACTGTGGAAAGAGCCGAGATGCCCTTCAACAGACGAATGGCTAAAGAAGATGTGGTCCATATATACAATGGAATATTACTCAGCCATCAGAAAGGATGAATACCCAACTTTTACATCAACATGGATGGGACTGGAGGAGATTACGCTAAGTGAAATAAGTCAAGCAGAGAAAGTCAATTATCATATGGTTTCACTTATTTGTGGAACATAAGGAATAGCATGGAGGACATTTGGAGAAGGAAGGGAAAAATGAAGGGAGGGAAATTGGTGGGAGAGATGAAGCATGAGAGACTATGTACTCTGAGAAACAAACAGGGTTTTAGAGGGGAAGGGGGAGGGGGGATTGGTAAGCCTGGTGATGGGTATTAAGGAGGGCACGTACTGCATGGAGCACTGGGTGTTATATGAAAACAATGGATCATGGATCACCACATCAAAAACTAATGATGTATTGTATGGTGACTAACATAACATAATAAAATTAAAAAAAAAAACAACACCACTAGTTGTCCACTTTGTAAGGGTGAATTTTAAGGTATGTGAAGTATATCTTAATAAAATGTCAAGTGGTCTCCCTCCTTATCCCAACCAATCCCTTTCTAACTCAAAAGGGGAGTTGAATTTGCAGCTAAGCCTCCACCAGAATTCACAATCTTAAGTGGTTCCATTGATGTTTCGTGAGTGAAACTAAAGGGAAACTGAGAAGTTAGCCATGACCTTCTTACAGAAATAGTTTTTTGAAGGACTAGAGAGGGTTTTACTTTGGTGAATTCAACAAGATCTCCTGAAACATAAACTGACCTTTTTTGTTAATTTGTATCTTTTAGCCACCAAAGAGTAGAATGGAGGATTGAGGACGGAGAGTGGTTTAGAAAAGCAATATGGTTAAGAACACAAAACCAGAAATCCTAGGTTTAAATATTAGTAGAGCAATTTCTTTTTTTTTCTCTCTCTTTTTTTTTTAAAGATTTTATCCACCCATTTGACAGAGAGAGGCACAGCGAGAGAGGTAACACAAGCAGGGGGAGTGGGAGAGGAAGACGCAGGCCTCCTGCCGAGCAGGGAGCCCGATGCGGGGCTCGATCCCAGGACCCCGAGATTATGACCTGAGCCAAAGGCAGACGCTCAATGACTGAACCACCCAGGCACTACCCCTAGTAGAGCAATTTCTATCTGTGGAATATTTAGGAAATCACTTACTCTCTTTTTGCCAGTTTCTTCATTTTTAAACTGTGGCAGTCAAGTCTAAATAGTAGGATTGTTAGGAAGATTTAATGAGTTGATATTTATAAAGCATTATAAAACTGTGCCCGGCTTATAGGAAGCATGATATAAGTGTGTTTTAATTAAATATACCATATTAAATGAAGAAATGAGGTGATGGTGAACACAGAATATATAAAATGTCAAGACACACACACAAATAATGCAGTGCTTGTTAAGATAAAATATAACATAACTTGCTGTTTGTTGACCACCATAGATTTAGCCTACCTTGGTTCAAGCCTCAGTTTGGGGACTCTGGTGACTCCAGAGACCTTGGACAGTTTCTGTGAATTTCTTAACCTGCATCCCCAAGGTTCTGTCTGTCTCCTCCCCTTTGTCATTGGGAGCTACTTGGGTTTTATCTCCTGCCTACCCTCTGTAATTACATAAACTTTGCACAAAATTCCCTTCTACTCCTTTGGGTAACATAGTTTTATGGGGAATAGCTCTCATTCTTCAAACTTGGAAAAGCAAGGGATGTTACATTTACTAATTTCCCCTTTTTCCTTATAACTTAAATTGAATCTAATTCCCGCCCCTATTCTATTGAGCTGGGAAGAAACTCCCAGAGAAAGAAAGAAACTCACTGTCTCCAATCCATGTGGTTTCAATACAGGACCCACTAATGGTGTCCATGTCATGCTCTGTGGCCTCAAAGTCTGACATCTCCACTGCTAGGATGCCACGCTCAAGTGTGAGAATCCTGTTAGAGAATAAAAGTATGAGTTTGGTCTCAGCCTCCTTAGGATGCCACATAGTCATGTGGCATTGAGCTTGGTGACATTCCCAGGATTCAGGGTGCAAGCTCTAATCCCCGGTACCCTCCATGTTGGGGATCTAACCAGAAGAGACTCCATCACATCAGCATCTTGCTACTCATCCATGCCTGGACCAGGGCTCTCTGCGGAAACCTTACTGGCCATTTTGTCTTATTCCTTAAAGATTGTTGGTGTCACAGTGCTGTTTCCTTCTCTCAAACATGCTTTACAATGAGTGAGAATTCCAGGACCTTCTCAGATGATATCCAAATTAGCCAGCATTCCTCTTTGACTAATTCCAGTCAAGCCTGATTTCCAAACTATCCACTCCAGCAGTGTGCCATGCTTGCTATACAAGTTTCATGACTCATCACATATATGCTTTCACGGCGTTGCTCACGAGTGGTCATCAAATAGATATATAAATCCAACCAACTCTTTCAATTGCCATATACCTAAGAAAGTGTTATAAAGCATTTCTGCAAAGATACTGAGATGTTCGAAAGTTGGAGAACATGGAACAGAGCTGTCCAGTGGAATTTTCTGTCATGATGAGCATTTTATGTGTTTGTGCTATTAAATGCAGTAGCCTCTAATTATGTGTAGATATTGAACCCTTGAAATGTAGCTAATGAAATGTGGCAATTGAAATCTTTTAGGGGCGCCTGGGTGGCTCAGCCGGTTAAGCATCTGCCTTCGGCTCAGGTCATGATCCCAGGGTCCTGGGATCAAGCCCCGCATCAGACTCCCTGCTCAGTGGGGAGCCTGCTTCTCCCTCTCCCTCTGCCTGTCTCTCTGCCTACTTGTTCTCTCTCTCTCTCTGTCAGATAAATAAATAAAATCTTTAAAAAAAATCTTTTAAATGTTTTTAAAAAATTAATCCATTTGTATGTGTGTTTAAATAGCCCATGTGGGGGTTCCTGGGTGGCTCAGTCGGTTAACTGTCTGCCTTCAACTCAGGTCATGATCCCAGGGTCCTGGGATTGAGTACCCCTCTGGCTCCCTGCTCAGCAGGGAGCCTGTTTCTCCCTTTCTCTCTGCCCCTCCACCCTGCTTATGTGCTCTCTCTCTCTTTTTCTCTCTCTCGTGCTCTCTGTCTCTCAAATAAATAAAGTCTCTTTTTAAAAATAGCCCATGTGGCTAGAGTCTGCCATGTTACACAAATCAGCCAGCACAGAGCATTTCCAATGTGATACCACACAGCTTTCCTAGCACCTTCTCCTCCCAAACCTGCCACTCTTACAGCAATTCAGTAGCATAATCCAACACAGTTTTTCTCAAATATGAGTAATACCTAGCTATCTTTTAAAAGAAGAATAAAATTTCTGGACCCTAGTGCTGCCTCTGAATTTGATATACCTTTGGTTCAATTCTCCCACCACTCCCCATAATTAAACAAGCACAAAACCTTTATTTGTAACATGCAATTACATCTTAGAGCCTTCAGTTGGCTCCATGAATGAAAACACAGGCACTGAAATTGCAGGACAAAGACAAGACTTACTTATAAGAAATCATCTGAAGGTTCTGAAATAGGCTTTGAAATATTGCTCTTCTATTCACTCATCCAATGAAAATCTTAAGAGCAAAATTTCTCCTAGAGAATTCATAAGCCCCAGTTTGATAGATACTGTCCTAACATCAATTTTAAAATGTTCTATTTCCTGGCACTACACTCCTGACAAGTATCTCCAATTTCTGGAAATGAGTAGAACTCTCCACCAGAGTTCCAACTGTGGCTGACAGCCAGCCCTGGGATAGACACAATCTAATGTCTACTGTGCAGGGAATTCCCTCTCAACAAATCAGGACCCACTGTGGAACTCCCCCTTCTAGAATGGTCCTTAGGAAAAACAAAACAAAACAAAACAAAACAAAAAATGCTTGAGTGAAACATCACCATCAACAATTTCCAGTCTGAAATTTCATGAGAAAGTCACTTTGGTAATTTCAGGTAATTCTCTTAGATCTCTCATGACTCTGGATCACTCTGCAACATTTAGTCTTGGAGGTGCTTCCCCAGAGATTCTGTCAATCTTGGAGTAGTTCCCATACTCTCCCCTGTAAGGACCACCACACCCTCAGTGGATCAATGTTTACCCTGCACTATGAGTTGTACTTTTGCAGCCAGGACTTGGTGCATATCTCAGTTCCAGGGGAATGGTTTAATGATGCATCTCTACCTTGCTCCTTATGATCCATCTGCTGGAAAACCTACTATAACATAAGACCTTATAAACAACTTAGAGAGTTATTGCCTGTCAGAAATCTAGGTACTCTTAATTGGAACATTTAATTTCACATTGAGAGTGGTTCCAGTTCCTTCCCACAATTTCACAAAATCCCTAACATCACCATCCCATTGTTTCCTCTCATCTCCACACCCATGACCATGTCAGTCATTGAGATTCACTGACATACAACTCTACCCCTCACTAGCTTCCTCAAGAAATATAGTCACAACCTGCCTATGTTCCAGGAGGTTATGGTGAGGTACTGCGGTATCACTGAAGGATGGAGATTCTATAGCAGTGGGTCTAGCTTTCCATCTTCTCATTCACTTTCTGCCGATCCTATGCTAACTTCCAAAGACCCATATTTCTCCCTTGTGACCTTCCCACCAGACAGCACTCCATTGGAACCCTTCTTGTCTAACACTCCTACCCCATATTTGTTTTTGGTTTAAGGAGAAAAAACAATAGTCCAACCAAGAGCCAGTGTGCATGACCTGTAGCTCCATTCATTACAAATGATTTTTTAAAGAAATGTTTCTATAAGAACTCTCTTTATTATGTGCATATTTGAAGTAGGATGCTTATTTCTTTAAGTCTCTAACATAGCCAAGTGTCACATGACATGTCACCTTCACATTTAATCCTAGCTGTATTGGCAGGCACAATTTCTCTGAAGGCAAATGTAACTCCAAAGAGCACCATGATTATGGTATTATCCCACTCAAACGGAAATAATATCAGCAATTCGTCTGCTAGGGGATGAAGTTTAATGACTAAACTCAAATCTTCAGAGGGCATAATAAAGCATTGAAAGACATTCTGAAATGATCAGAATCATGGAAGATGTGATTTTTAAAAAAAAATATAACAGGTCTTTTTAGTGAGAACTCGTCTGGAGATAAAATTGTTTTAGAACCTTGAAAATCAGCTGACCTTATTAAAAGCATGTAGAACCAGATTACTTATAGCCTCCACTTTCCTAATTGTCTTCTAAATTTGCAGTACCATCTAAAGTTAAATCATTTTCTGGACAAGAAGTATGATTTCAATCTTCAAATAGGCTTGTCACTAAAATGTTACAGAGGAGCTAATCAATAGTAGTCATCCAATCTTAGAAATGTAGATTCTCTGGTGTGGGAAGGAAATTAAAAAATTGGAAGTCTCAACCAGTTAGCATAACAAACCACCCTAAAACTTACTGGCTTAGGACAGCAATCATTAACTTAGCTCATGATTCTATGGGTTAGTAATTGGGGCGGGGCTTAACTGGGTGGCTGTCCTGGCTCAGTGGACTAACTCACATGTCTGTAGTGAGCTGCCAGGTATCTGTGGCTGGCTAATCTAAGACGATCTTAACCTGGGACAGTTCATTTCTGTTCCCTTTTCACCAACGTAGCTTGAATGTGTTCTCATGGTGGTGGCAGGGTCCCATGAGAAAGAAGCATGAAAGATCTCTTGAGGTCCAGACTCAGAACAGGCACAGAGTCACTCCTGCTGTATTTGTCAAAGCAAGCCACAGTCCAGATCAAATTTAATGGATGGAGAAATAGTTTCTGCCTCTCTGTGGGGAAAACTGTGAAGTTGCATGGTGAAGGAACATGGATACAGGAAGGGGGGTAATTGTGGCCATTTCTACCGGCAATCTATCATAAAGATATTTCTCAACTTTGAATTATTCAAAACTACAAAAGTACCTAAAACATCACCCAGGAAGTTCTTGAGAAAAAAAGAACAGGGTCACTAACCATAATTGCTGTCAATTTATAACCAGCTACTTATCCTTATATCTCTTTGTAGAGATTTTCCACTTACATACTCAGTCATGTCTCTATTCCAACCACACCTGTTTGCTTGTATCTTCTTCTTCTTTGGTTTTCTTCAGTTTCCTTAAAAAAAAAAAAGTTAATAGTCAATTACTGATGATTGTTGTCCAGAACTTTACTATGATAGTTGGTATATGTGGTAAATGTTTTGATATTCACTCTGGATGAAGAAGCCTTACAGATAGAAGGACTTAATAAAAGTCCTATATTTTCTTCTAAGTGACACCATTTCTAAAGTTTGGCACACACTCATCCAAGAAAAAAAATTATAAAATGTTTTTATAAATAGTACATACTTGAGGTGAGAGCTTAGAGAGAGACTTGAGGGTCTTACACATCCAAACAGGAGGGCTAAATGCCACTTATCAGAGATTCCAGGCAATGGATTTAGGCTGTGTGTAAATAGTATAGTAGTGAAGCCCACTTTTGGACTTGGACAGGTGTAGAGCTGAAGTGTGGGCAAATGTGAGCAAATCCCTCTAGACCAGTGTTTTCCAATAGAAATAGAATGTGAGCCACTTATGTAACTAAGTTTTCTAGTAGTCACATTTAAAAAGTAAAAGGAAACTAAGGAGTCTGGGTGGCTCAGTCAGTTGGGCAGAGACTCTTGGTTTCGGCTCAGGTCCTGATCTCAGGGTCCTGGGCTCTGTGCTCAGCAGGGTGTTTCTCTCCCTGTGCCCCTTCTCTGTCTCTCTCTCAAAAACAAATAAATAAATCTTTAAAAAAAATAAAAAGGAAGAAGAAACAAGTGAAATTAACTTTACGAATATATTTTATTTCACATACAGTTACTCATAATATATTCTTAAAATACTCTGTATTTCCTTCTATTGGTTGTGATCTCTCCCCTTTTATTCTGGATTTTATTAATTTGGGTCCTTTCTCTTTTCTTTGGATAAGTCTGGCTAGAGGTTTATTGATCTTATTAATTCTTTCAGAGAACCAGCTTCTAGTTTCATTTATGTGTTCTACTGTTTTTCTGGTTTCTATTTCATTGATTTCTGTTCTAATCCTTATTTCTTTTCTCCTGTTTGGTTTAGGCTTTATTTGCTGTTCTTACTCCAGCTCCTTTAGCACATGAATGGATAAAGAAGATGTGGTTTATATATACAATGGAATATTATTACTCATCCATCAGAAAGGATGAATACTTACCATTTACATTGATGTGGATGGAACTGGAGGTTATTATGCTAAGTGAAATAAGTCAATCAGAGAAAGACAATTATCACATGGTTTCACTCATATATGGAATATAAGAAATAGTGCAGAGAATCATAGGGGAAGGGAGGGAAAACTGAATGGGAAAAAATCAGAGAGGGAGACCAACCATGAGAAACTCTTGACTCTGAGAAACAAAGGGTTGCAGAAGGGGAGGTGGGTGAGGGAATGGAGTAACTGGGTGATGGGCATTAAAGAGGGCATGTGATGTGATGAGCACTGGGTGTTATATGCAACTGATGAGTCATTGAACACTACATCTGAAACATTTGATGTGTACTATATGTTGGCTAATTGAATTTAAATTTTAAGAAGTATATATTTTATTTAACTCTATATATCCAAAATATTAAATCTTCAACATAAAATAAAGTATGGCCTCCATTTTGCCTTTAGGGTCATAAAGTATGTCATGGCCCTCTTTGTATGCTTTGTGTCTAGCTCAGTGCTTGGCACATAATATGTGACCAATAAATGTAGACTAAAGGAAAAAACAATATAACCATTGGGTACCTGTTATGTGTTATTGAGTGATTCAATCTTTAATGACTGTGTTGTCATTGCTTAGAAAGATAACCATTTTTCTCATGCATTTTTAGTTTCAAATTCTTGTAACTAAGGGTCAACCCAACTAGCTTAATCATATATTCTTAACCCAAATTATATAAACAACTTACATTGTTCTTGAATTCCACTTGACAGCTTATTTGAGAATAGAAATTCCTTAGACATGGAGTAAGTTTGGCACTAAAACTAATGTTAGAATAACCTAGAGAGTGTGGTAGGACAGTCCTTGGCTGCCTCAGGTCCTTCATAAGGACATATATTTATTTTCCAGTAAATGGATTTCTTGTAGTTTACACTTACAATTCCCATTTGACTTTGGGTTCTATGACAGCTATTTTTTTTTTCTGCTATAAAAGCACTTAGTCTCTTAACTCCACTTGATGGGCATTCCTTCAAATATTCATAAAGTTTTCTGTAAATGTCCAAGTTTCCTTTCTGCAACTATAAATATATCAGGAAAAGAAGAATCACATACCAAGCCAAGACAGGTTCAAACGTAAGCCTAAGATTATCTTTCAAATGAATAATCTCTAAAATACAGATCACAGTTTAAAAAAAAAAAGTTATGTTCTTGACAAAAAAAAGACTGGGTCTGAAGTTAGTGGAAATATGTGCAAAAGGAAGAATTCTCAGAGACCGGTAGACCCTAAAACTGTACTCACCAATCTGAGCAACGCACATGGCATATTTTAATGGGCACGAATCCACATGGCTAAGAATATCAACCAGGGACTTCTCAGGTTTGTTTGTTTGTTTGTTTGTTTGTTTATCTCCCTAATCATTTAGTTAATAAAACAAAAATTGTTGAGCATTTACTATCAAATAATGCTGGGCGAGGGACAATGGGAAGTGCTGTAGGAGCATAAGTTAAGATCCCTTCTTTTAAGTTGCTTAAATTTTATTTGGTAAGTAAACCCAAGGTTGCCTCAAGGTTACTATTCCTCCTTATTATTATTTTTTTTTGTAAATTCCCTCCAGTGGGGCAGGATTACCTCCTTAAAAATGCTTGCATAAAACCCCAATAACATAACATACCATGCCATACTTTCTTTTTTTTTATTAGATTAAAATTATTGCTGTTTTTACTACCTGGAAAATACAATAGAAGATAGATAGATTAGATTGATAGATAGATGATAGATAGATAGATAGATAGATAGATAGATAGATAGATAGATAGAT